>NW_021604587.1:15568470-15634628 GCF_004785775.1 Grammomys surdaster
TTCTATTCTATTCTATTCTATTCTATTCTATTCTATTCTATTCTATTCTATTCTATTCTATTCTATTCTATTCTATTCTATTCCTATCCTATCCCATCCCATTCTGTTTTTTGAGTCAAGGTCTTGTTAAGTTTCCCAGATTGGATTTAAACTTACTTTGTGGATGTAAGTTTTGGATGTAAACTTACCTACACTGGCCTTAAATTTGTGGTTATCCCTCCTGAGCTTCCTTAGTAGATGGCCTACATTGCCATACTGGATTTTCATAGTGATTTTAATGGACATTTTATTCTTCTAAAAGTGGAAGTAAGAGAACATGGTAGCTCCTGTCATTAACCCTAGAATTTGGAAGGCAGTGGCAGAAGGATTGTTGTGATTTGGAGGCTAACCTTGGATATATAGTGAGTTCCAGGCCAGCCTAGGCTACAGAGTGAGACCCTCTTAAAAAAGCAGAGGTAAGTCATCCACTCTGGCACAGTTCTGTAATTTCCCCATCTTTCAGGAGATGGAAGCAGGAGGATCATATGTTCAAGGGCAGCTGAGGTTACATAGTGAGACCCTGTCTCCAAGAAATAAGGAGCCTCCCTCCCCAAAAAGTAGAGATAAATGTCACCCATCAAAGGATAATTTCTTTCTTCTTCTTTTTTTTCTTTTCTTTTTTCTTTTTCTTCGAGACAGGGTTTCTCTGTATAGCCCTGGCTGTCCTGGAACTCACTCTGTAGACCAGGCTGGCCTCGAACTCAGAAATTCTCCTGCCTTTGCCTCCCAAGTGCTGGGATTAAAGGCGTGCACCACCACTGCCCGGCCTGACAGACGTTTTGAATGATGTAGCTTCTTAGGAATGCAGACAGAATGGTGTCTGGGAGTGGGCCTTTGTAGGTTATGGCTACTTTTGGCTCTTCTCTAGCTTCCTTTGCTTCCCAGACAGAGGACCAGTCCTCTACCTCAGCCCTGCTTCAGATCCTTCACTTCCACTATGCCTTCCCCGTCATAACAGATTGTGACGGCTAGTCCCAGTTTTCAACTTGACTATATCTGGAATGAACTATATCCAGAAATAGAGGACACACCTATGATCCAGATCCAGGCTAGAAGATACATGCTTTTGATCCAGACCTTGAGGCATAGTGTCCAGGAAAGGCTTAGGCCCAGGTAAGGTGGTACAGGTTTTTAATACCAGGAGACATGGGCAAGCAATTCTCTGAGTTCAAGGCCAGCCTGGGGCAGAGGAAGTTCCATATCCAGGTGATGGTATACACCTTTAATCTGGGCCACACCTTCTGCTGGAGGCCTACATAAGGACATCGGAAGAATGAAGACTCATTCTTCTCCTGCTTGCATTTACTTGCCAGCACTTCTATTGGAACCTATTTCTTCGAGATTCCAGCTTCTATAGAAGCCTAGCTGAAGCACCTTGATTCTTGGACTTCCCCTCCATGGCTTCCCATTGTTGGGTTCATTGGGAGGACTTCCAATAACTTCCCTTAATGAATAGAGACATTCTATAAGTTCTGCGACTCTAGAGGATTCTAATACATAGACTCTTTGAAACAGAAATCAAGACAAACCTCTTCTCCCTCCAGTTGTTTTTAGTCGATATTTTGATCATAGTGACACACTAAGAAACTGGCAAGGCCAAGTGTTTTTACAATATGGAAAAAGAACGTCACTCAGGTGAACAATAAAGGGGACTGTGAGCTACCAGCAGCAGTGCAAGCCATACTCTTAGCTTTCAGGGCTTGTTCACGGTCTCCTTTCCACACCGTGGGTGTTCTGTGTCACCTTTTGACTTATTGGTAGACTTGGCTCGATTATTTACAACTTCTCCAAATAGACAGCTTTTACTCAGGACACCTTAGTATCTGCTATGGGTTCAATGACATCCTATTCAAGTTCTAACTCCCATCCCTGTGAATGTGCTGTTGTTTGGAAATAGGGTCCTTGCAGATGTAACCAGGTTAAGGTTAGGCCTTTAGAGTAAATCACAAATCTATACGGCTGATATCTTTATAAAATAGGAAGAAACAGACACACAGTAGGGGAAGGAATCACAAGGGCAGATGCAAAAGAAGAATGATGCCAAACAGGCAGAGATTGAAGTGACACTTTTATTAATCAAAGAATGCCCCAAACCACTGGCAACATCTGAAGCCAGGTCTCAGGCCTCGAACAGAGGGTCTCTTAGAACCCACTGAGGGAACACTTGATTCTAACCTTGAACTTTCAGCCTTTAGACCTGACAGAACTTTTGTTTTAAACCACGGAGCATGTGGTACTTGTTACAGAAGTCTGACAAACTGACACTGACGATGTTATCCTAGTTAGAGTTGTAGAGATAAGCTGATTGGCTTCCTTTTGATTATATCGTTAATTATGTTACCAATGTAATTATTATGTGATCAATCAGAAACCAGAGTCTTTTTTTTTCTTCAATTAGACCTGTGTTGAAGGCTATAGGCTCCAACCACTGGGGAAAGGCAGTGAATGGGACTGTAGGAATGAAGACGTGTGTTGCTGGAGTAGGATTTTTACAATTGACCCCTATTGGGTTGAACTTACACTAAGAACATGGACATTGAAGGGGTTGTGTGCCAAGCACTGAAATGTTGGCTAATAATACTTCTTTGTTCTAATAAAATATCTTAATTTCTCTATATCAACCATTACAAAACATGGTCCTATAGAAGAAATGTTGCCTGGCTAATAAACAGCCACTACACGGGATAGCATGACAAAGTCATGGTAAAAACTGTCAATCTGGGTCCTTTGGCACAGCAATAAGCAGCATACAGCTTTTTGCCTCCTCTGCGATGTGGCTGTTTTAAAGTTTGAATCAGCATCCAGATATATTGTCTATAGTATTTTGTGCTTTCCTAATCAGACTGAAACAGCTGTAAAGTGAGAATCCTTTTCGGGGCTGTTTTTCCATGCTTGGAATTATTTTGTATTAAAGCTGGGGAAAACAGGCCTCATAACATGCAGAGCCAAGTGATGAATCAGTGCATAACTCATAAAAGAAAAAAAAACCTGAATTCTATGCAGCCCAGTAAATTTACCGTCCCTCAGTCTAGGAAGTGTGGTGACCAGTAATATTGAACAGGCTCTTCAGGAAGAAAGGCCCTAATCTGTAGTATTTCCTGGGTCCCCACCTTCATTGAGGCCAGTGCTAAGGATTTCAAGCTGAAAGTGAATCTGAGGCTGTGGACGTGTATCTAAGTCAGTGCCTAAGCTACCTCCAGAAAACCATTGCTCAAGAGTATTTTATAATCGTATTTAACACTTACAAGTGTTACAAGTGTTACATTTTTCCCCCTAGATGTGGGGATTTATGCAAGAACTCTTACATATTTGGCATTCTTTTTTGATTTTACATTTGATAGGGTAGGTACCATCTTGGTTTTGTAGATCAAAGAGAAATCTCAAGAGAATGAACAGTTTATCTAATGTTAGGCACCCAAGCAAAGTCAGCTAAGTATTTACCTTGCTGGTCTTCTTCCTTTCTCTGAGTGGAGTGCTAACACCGCCTCAAGGGTGCTTGGGATGATGAGTGAGGTCCACAAGATTCCTAGTGTGTAGTTGTTCTGTATCGTGCGTGCTGAGGCAGGAGGATAACCAGGAGTCTGAAGCCAGGTTAGGTTACACAGCAAGTTCAGGCCAACAGAGAGATCCAATTTCAAAAAGCCAAAAAATGGAAATTAAAAAAAATAATAAAGCAATATAAATGCCCTTTTAGAAAATATTAATCTATCAGAAAAAAAAACTATAAGTGATTCTTAACCGCTAACAATCTTAGTACAGAATTCTCTTATTGCGTATTATGACTTAGGAAGGACTGACTGTCAATGAAACACTTTTGCTTTCCAACTTTAAGAAATTTCATTTATGGAGCTGGAGAGAGGGCTCCACAGTAGGACCCAGGTAAATTCCCAGCATCCATGTGATGGCTCACAGCAGTTCATAACTCCAGGTTTGAGAGAGCTGATTCTTTTTTCTGGCTTCTACAGGTGCCAGGTACACATGTAGCACACAGCCACACATGCAGGCAAAACACCTATACACATAAAATAAAAACAATAGTTTCTTTATGAAAATATATTTTGCATATGTGCATGTGCATATACATGGGGGCCCGTGGAAGTTCGAGGACAGCTTCTGGGAGTCAGTTCTCTCCTTCCTCCAGGTGGGTCTGGATGTTCAGCCCAGGTTCTCAGGCTTGGGGACAAGCCAGGCTTTACTGGCCAAGTCATCTCATCCGCTTGCTGGAGTTACAAGGGAAAGTAATGCAGCCAAGGCTCTGGGCATTTAATAACCAAGCTGGGACACATAGGGACACGGTGGTAGCCAACTATTTTGTGAGGAGACAGGGGAGAGAAATGAGTTAAACAAATTCATAACTAAATAGGAAGTGCAGATGTATTTCTAAGTCCAGTTTGTACTAGGGTGCTCCCTGGAGGACCACAGAACCATGGGGCTTCTCTTGCAGGGTGTGCGGTGGGAATAAGGGATAAATATTCACCTTGTTTCCTCTTCTCCTTCCTCAGCATCAAATTACATCAGGGATGTAAAAAGGAAGCAAGCAACAGGCCAGCCTTCTGGAACCACAGGGCCACAGCATAGTTTAGAGTAGATACGTCCTTTGCATACAGAGCACAGACGGAATGCTCTAGTCAGATTTTAAATGAGAGGTGGAAGGCACAGCCCTGGAGGAGGCTGGACTTGTCTGAGGCTTAGTGTGTTGAGAATTGCTTGGCTTTTTAAAAACCTTCCCGATGTGTGGCCTTAACTGGCCTGGAACTTGATAAGTAGTACAGCTGGCTTTGAACCCTTAAACTCAACAGATCAACCTGCCTCTGCTTCCGGAGTGCTAGGATTAAAGGCATGCTTGCCATTATGCCTATTTTTTTAAATTTGACTTTATTCTTTCTTCCTTTCTGTCTTTCTTTTAGATAAAATATGTAATTTTGTAACCTTGGGTGGCCTTGAATTTATGGTAATTCGCCTGCCTCTACCCCGAGTGCTGAGATTACAGGTATGAGTCACCATGCCTTGCTCAGTTTCCATTTCTGATTTTGACTATGAACACAAATTAAAGTATACAAAGTATAATATTTGTATTAAAGGAGTGAAGTATCATTGGCTCTAGGACTCCCCGCTCTCCGCCACCCCCAGTACTGGCCATTGACCTTTTGGGCCTCTGTGCATGTGCTAGGTGCCTGCTCTACACTGAGCTCTCCACCAACCCTCCTACTTTGTATTTTGACACAGTTTTATCAAGGTAACTAGGTTGGCTTAAAATTCCCTGTAAGCACAGTCAGGCCTTGAACTTCCAATCTTTTCTACACTACTGGGCTTGGCTCTTTTTCTTTAGGACAAGATTTGAATTCACTTTTTATGTCATATTTTTATATATAGTCACATGAATTGATTGGTAACATTGATAAATCTTAGATGTATGGATAATCCCTACTCTCTGTGGTCCTTGGATAGGGACTTTACTTGTTCTGTAGCAGGAACATGCAATAAGGAACATAGCAGAGGTGCTCACGAAGTCTAAAGGTGCAGTTCCCTTTAATTCATCAGTACAAGGACAAGCAGGAATTTGTTTCCTTAGCTTGGAATCCAAGCTTAGCCTGGTGGTCAAGCAGGAAGTATGAAATATATGATTAGGGCAGTTGGCAAGTTCACATAGCATAGTGGAGGTCTGTGGTAAGTGGAGCCTTACATTTATAGACATATTATACATACACACATTTTTACTTTTTCCTGAGGTAAGATCTATAACCTGCATTGGCCTTCATCACCCTTGTAACCAAGAATGGCCTTAAATTTTTGATTCTTGGCCATCACCTCTCAAATGCTAGGAATACAGGTGTGTGCCGCTATTTCTGACCAAATCCTGGAATGAACCAGAGCACTCAGGGGGTAGAGGCAAGTGACTCAGCATTAGTTCCAGTCCAGGCTGCTCTACATACATACATAGAGGTAATCCAAGGCTCATAGTGAGACCCTGCCTCAAGAAGATCCAATGAATGAAAGAAAGAAAGAAAGAAAGAAAGAAAGAAAGAAAGAGAGAGAGAGAAAGAGAGAGAGAGAGAGAGAGAGAGAGAGAGAGAGAGAGGAAGAGACAGTAGATGAAGTCACCATTATTTTAACATTAGTATAATGACAGCTAGAACTGACACGACACACTTCCCGAGCTTTTGACTGTTCTCTGTACGTGTATTTACGTGTACGTGTTCTCTGCTATGTACCAGGAGGCATGGTGCTGGGGTGTGATGGACCATGTCCTAGTTCCTGCCCTGGCAGACTGATTCTAGGAGGGCCCAGCTGCAGATAAACACCCAGCCGACCACAGATAAACACCGTGTCCTGTCATCTCTCACTTCCATTTATGTTTTATAGGTTAAAATAATAACGGAGGGGTGTGAGTCTGCAAGTCAGGTGTAGACAGAGCTCAGAAACTCAGCCTCTAATCTTCTCATCAAAAACATGCACATAATTAATGCACAATGTTTGCCAAGAAGCCCTGCCTCCCTGAGTCCAGTCCCAGCTCGCTTTGGCTGGCTGCCAGGCTGCAGTTGGCAACTGGGTATTTAAACCCAGTGCATGGTAACAGCACTCTTAAGAGTTCTTTTGTTCACAGGCAGGATATATCCTGAAAACAGTAGCTCATTTTGTGGGAAGTTATCAGTATTTTTCATAAAATAAGATGATAGTCAACTGTTGAACTGTTTTCCCAAAAGAGCTGGATATTGAAGCCAGGGCCTTACACATGTGGAGCAAAGACTACTGCTGAACTGTAACATTTTTTTTTTCTGAGACAAGACTGTTTTGGCCTTGAATACCTTTGTAGCCATTAATGACCATGAATTTCTGATCCTTGATCACAACTCAGGTGCTGGGGTTACAGGAGTGTACCACCAAATCTCACCATATTGAGGGGGGGTGTTAGGTCCATGGTCTTGGACAAGCCTGGTAATCCTGCTTTGATCTCCAGTATACATGCTTTCTGTTTGGTTAAAGCCAGATTTTTTTTTTGGGGGGGGGGTTGGCGGTGGAGGCGAAGGCGGCAGTGCACGTCTTTAATCCCAGCACTTGGGAGGCAGAGGCAGGCAGATTTTCTGAGTTCAAGGCCAGCCTGGTCTACAGAGTGAGTTCCAGGACAGCCAGGGCTACACAGAGAAACCCTGCCTCTGCCTCTCAAGTGCTTGGATTAAAGGCATGCACCACTACCACCCGACAGAATTTTCTATGTATGCCAGGATAGCCTCAAACTCACAAAAGATCCTCCTGCCTCTGGAGTGCTGGGATTAAAAGCATTAAAGTATGCTCAGTTTAAGATTAAATCTTTATGTAAAAATAAAATTTCAATTGTCTTTAATAAATAGTAAAACTGTATGAATACCAAAGTGTTACTTTGATAAATGTTTGATTTGTGTACCTATTTTATTTTATTTAGGAAGGAGGGACTTAGTGTGTGGCTCACAGTTCGAGGGGACACAGACCTTCCTAGAGGAAAGACGTGGGCAGCTGGCTCCATGGTGGTTGGAATATGTGGCAGGACTCCTCAAGTCCTTACAGACTGGCAGAACCTACTCACTTGTTTCTCTATATATACTCAAGGCCTTGTAAAGCTCTCAAGTAGAGAGAGGTCATAAGTGGAAGTTCAAGAGGCCTTGACCTATGGAGTGCAGGCTCTGATTTAGGACTCCTCGAGCCACCAGGAGGTACACAAACCACACAACTGATATCATGGAGAATGATGCTGATAAAGTAGAGCTATAGTAAAGTGTGGGGCAAAAGATATGTATCAGTCTCTTATCTAAGCCCTAAAAAATGTGCACAAAACAAATATGAAAATGGCTATAACCACTAAGAGAGAAACAAACTACACGCACACACACATACACACACACACACACACACACACACACACACACACACACACGAAACAGTATTTGTAATGAAAGTACAGACTTGTAAATTAAATCCAGCAAAATAGTGCCTACAAAAGGCCATGCTATGCTGGGAGCATATGCTGGGTTTGTTTCCATAAAAAGGACCATTGTTAAGTAATTTTCATGTTAAAATGCGTATGAGAAATTGAATCAAATAAAACTAATTTCAGTCAACTGGAACTGGAGCGGTTTTAGCATTCAACAGCCTAACTTTGCCTCTAGGGAGTAAGTGGGCTCCCTGGACTTCTCTGTCAAAATCCATTAGTAGCAATGAATCTTGCTGGAGGTTTATATTCATAATGTCACAGAGGGTAGTGGCCAGAACACAAATCCAGGTCAAGCTCTTAAACTGAGAACTTTCCCCATGAACACGTTTAAAACGAGAAAATGATGGTGTGTGCTCATCCCATACATCTGAGAATACATCTCAGAAGCCAGCGAGATGGCACACATTAAATGTTTCTGTGAAATAGAAACATTTAGAAATGTTTCAGTGCCCTCCTGGTAATAAAGTTCATTCTCAGATTAATCTCATTAAAGATGTGTTTGAGGAGTTATAGCATCATCCCACTTGCAGAACAGGGGCCAGAGGAGGGAACACACTGCCAAGCCCTGCTTTAGGATCTGATGGCAGACCCAGCCCCATCACTGATAGGAGGGGTGCTCTCACAGAGTTTCTAGGCATGCATATAGAACACTTCCCTTCTCGACCTTCATGGATTCAGGTTTCTTTGTAAATCATCTCTTGTTACTAGCTAGTTATCTTGCAGAAATCTGTTTCTGGCCCTAGGCCATCCTTCAAATGTGGATTCAAGTTATCCCTCAGAACCTGTAGGGGGTTGGTTATAGAGCTCAACTAGGATTCTAAAATGTTCAGGTTTCTTATGATTAATATATTATATTCATAACCAACAAATAGTCCTTATTTTAGGGGTTATTTTAAGTTTATTTTTGTATGTATGTTCATATATATGTATGTGTGAACCACATGTGGGTCTGATGCCCTGGGGAACAGAAGAGGACATTGGAGGCCCTATAGTGAAGTTATGGAAGGTTGTGAACTGCCATGTGGGCATTGGGAACCAGTTCCAGGTCCTCTGCAAGAACAAGCAATCTTAACTACTGAGCTATCTTTCCCACCCAGCATATGCCTTTATTTTTAACTACCCCCCTTCTCGTTTATGCTTTTTTTCCCCAGACAGAGTTAAGGCTATGTTTAGTACAAATGCATTTTTTTTCCTATTTGTCATCTGTGATTGGTTGAATCTGCCAATGTGGAACTCCAGGATACATTAGGTCAACCATACTTTTATTGCTGTTTTGAGACAATGTCTTGTGCTGTAGCTTTAGCTGGCCTAGTACCCATAATGCAGCCAAGGCAAGCTACCAACTCATAGCAACTTTGATTTAACCTCTGAGATTGTGGGATTACAGACTTGTATCAGGCACAGAGCTTTTGTTATTTCAAGAGGATTTAGGGAGGGGCATGAGTTAGGTCTACCATCCCAAACCATAAATCTTCCACAAATGGTAGATTGACTAAATGGTGAATATAGAAGAATAGAGATCTACTATAAACATTCAAAGGAAGTAGACTCTTGAAAAGCTTCATCACGCCGGGCGGTGGTGGCGCACGCCTTTAATCCCAGCATTTGGGAGGCAGAGGCAGGTGGATTTCTGAGTTCTAGAGTTCGAGGTTAGCCTGGTCTACAGAGTGAGTTCCAGGACAGCCAGGACTACACAGAGAAACCCTGTCTTGAAAAAAACAAACAAACAAAAGAAACAAAAAAAAAAAAGAAAGAAAAGCGTCATCACTGGAGTATGACTAACAGCAGAGAAATGAAGTCATGCCAAGCAATTAGCAGATGTACAGTAGTGGACCTTCAATAGGAAAAGGTGATTCTGCTTGAAGTTCACTATCTCAATTTGAGTGAAACTCGATTACATAATGTTAGAAGTTATCTAGTGGTTGATCTTGGGCTGATTTAGGGTTGGAGGAAAACAGATAAAGATTTAAAGATAGAAGAGGAGGAAGGGTAGTTTTAGAAAGCGAAGGAATTTATTTATTTATTTATTGACTTATTTATTGATTTATTTGGGGTTTGTGACAGCAGGCTTCTAGAAGTCAAAGTGAGTCGGTCTTTCTCACCATAAGTCAAAGGGAGTCTGGTGTCTCCCACCATGTGGGTTCCAGGGGGTAAACTCAGATCTTCAAATTTGGTGGTCAATGCCTTTATCCACTGAGCTATCCCAGGGCACTTGTTTTAGCTTTAAGGATTTAGTTTGTTTTGTAAGGAAAGCAAGTTTCCAGAAAACATTAGGTTCCGTCATCTTTCTTTTTTGGGACAGGAGATCATGTTATAGCCCAGGCTGGCCTCGAACTCATGCTCTACTTGTCCAGGACAACATCCCCAACACTGGGATTACAAACGAACCACCTTGACCTGCACTACCTCAGCTGACCCCTACCAGGCGGGCTAAGACATTTGAGCCGCCTCAGGTCTCTGGGCCGGCCTTCCAGGAATGCGCAGCCTGCCCCGCGGCGCGCGGTCGCCGATTGGCCAGGACCGGACCGGGCGTGACGTCAGGCCCCGCCCCGCCGCCCTTCGACCCCGCCCCGCGGGGAAAGGGCTGGCAGTTTAGTCTAGGGCAGCTGAAACCGGTTTGAGAGGCGGCTGTAGCTGGGCTCGGTGCTGCCACGGGCCACCTAAGGGAGCGCTGGCGAGGCGCGGACGCTCGGCTCACTCGGCCGCGGCCCAGGCTCTCGGCGCGGCGCGGAGCCGCAGGTGAGGGGGGCCGGCGGTGCGGGCGGGCGGGCGCTCACGCGGAGGGGCGGGCGGGCGGGCGGGCGGGCGGCCTGGTGTTCCGGAGCCGCGGTGCGGCTGGAGCCCCGGCTGCCACGCGCGGCTGCGGTCCCACTGAGCGGCGTGACCCAGGACAGCCACGGAAATACCGGGCGGAGAACAGGGGAACAAAGAAAACGGCGGAGCTGGACCCGAAGCCCTCCGTGCCTCCCTTCCTCGGCGCCCCCTCAAGTCACCTCGCGCCGGCACTGGTGACTCGCGCCGTTTTGACAGCTGCTTATGTCCCCAAAGCGCCTAAAAATTAGTGCCCACGAAAGAAACTCCGGGTGGCAGTACGGTCGGGTGGGGAGAACCTAGGGCTGCTATGTAGCCCCTTGTCGGTCCCCCGGTGACGTTTTAGGGTTGCGGTCCTCTTGGGGTCGCCGGCTTGGAGGCAGTGGCTGCGGGTTGCTGCTTCATCTGCCGGGTCAGGCCAGAAGCGCGAGGGGTTGGGGGAAAGCCGGGAGTTTGCCGGTTTCTAGGGATTCTCTGACTATGCAGAGAGCATGGTTGGGTCTAGTGTCCCCAACCCCCAGTCCTGTGCCCTGCCGCCCTGGGGCTCCTGCCCACTTAACTCTGCCCTTCAAGCTGCTGCCTGTTACATTTCTAACACAACAAGGAAAAAAATAAATACAAGCTGTCAACCCCCCAACCCCAATTGCTCAATGTTCTAGAAACAGCACAAAATAAAACCTCATGCAGTGACTTAAATACTAGGGGAAATCAGTGTTCTAAACAAAATTTAAATTTGCAAAGAAAGATGCAGGAAATTTGCATCCAGAGAATTAATTGGTAAACTCAGAAGAAAACTGAGTAATATTTGGTGTGTACAAAAAGTTGGTGGGTGAGTCAACTATTTTTATATAAAATCGTGCGATAAATACGTATGAAAATATTAACATGAAATGAAAAGCATTTGGAAAAAGCCTACTGCATGTCTAAAGCTGAAAATGTTAATTTGACTTAAGAACTCTCCATTAGTCCTTGCTTAATGAAAAAAACCCATTCTTTGTCTGCATATATTTGATTAAAATATTGGCTGAAAGTATATGGAGGTGTGAGAAATGGGGCCATAATGACCCCCCACCAACATGGGCAGACATCAGTGTGGCCACTTAACCTGTTTCTTGATTATGGGATATTCTGAGGATCAAAGCTATTAGAATCTAGGGAAGAGACAGGAGAATTGGAAACAGCTTTTTTTCTTTGAAAAGTTTTAAAGGAAAACACAGATGTTCTTTTTGGCCAGAAATACATGCTTTAGCTAAAAATACCCACCTTCAGTTCAGCTGTAAACTAAATGTTCCTGTACCTTTGCTTAGCTTAAATCTCCAGTATGTTTCCCAAGCTGATAAACTAGCTAGGTCCAAAACTAGCTAGGTCCACTGTTGAAAACATTCAGCAAAAAAGAATAATTTTTATTTTGCCGGGAGGAACTGTGAAAAGGTTTGATGTCAGTAAGTTATGGTGGGTGGCATCTAAAAACTCCTTGAGTCTGTTACCAAAGTTCAAATGGGCCAGCCACAGGCAGCAGTGCACACCATTTCTTTTTACCCAGGCACTTAGGTGGAGACAGACAGATCAGTGAATTCAAAGCCAGTCAGGATGTTGATGTGAGATCCAGCCTCAAAAATGAGTAAGCAAATTAAGTTAAATTAACTGCTCAAATTCAGCTGAAAGTGCTGTGTAGTATATATCTTTAGACAGTACAAATTGGAGGTTGCATTGGGAAAACATTACCAAAGCCAAAACAACAAGCTCTAGTGTGTAGTAAGGTGATAGGTGAGCTGGTTACCTGTCTCAGCTGGGTATACAGTGACTAGCATTTTTTACTCTTATCTTTTATGTGTATCTGAAAGACCTCCTTCATTCAAGTTGGGATATTTTTGTTTGTTTAGTAGAAGAAATAAAGGTAGATGTGTGAACTTTGAGATTCTCAGTAGAACAGGTACTTTCTAAAACACACTGTCACTGCTGTTTAGGAGTCAGTTGGGTGCCAAAGCTATACGATTCAGTCCTGCACCAAAATTTTGGCCTCTGTCCATGGTCAAGTAAGCTGCCAGTACAGCAGCTCCCCAGGCTTTTGCTTGTTATGGCACTACAGTTTTGAGAGGTGGGAATTGAACTAGATTGCTGACTTTTAACAATTGAAGTGGGTGATGGTGTTTTTCTCCTGGGCTTTTATGTGTTTCTATGTGTGACTCTGTGTAGTGCACCCCCTGCTGCAGCTGTTCACTGCTGAGATGTCATAGCTATCTCACAACTAGAGAGATGGGAAATTTGGCTGTTTTCCCTTTTATTAAATATCCAGATTGTTAATCCCAGCACTTGGGAGGCAGAGGCAGGCGGATTTCAGAGTCTGAAGCTAGCCTGGTCTACAGAGTGAGTTCCAGGACAGAAACCCTGTCTTGAAAAACCGGAAAAAAAAAAAAAAAAGAAAAACCGAAAAAAAAAGAAAAAAAGAAAAAAAAAAGTCCAGACTGTGAGAATAATTACATGTGACTTCACTTACATTGATCGAATTGGTCATAGCCAGTTGATGAGTAGTTAGCTGAATACCAACTCTGAAGTCTTTTTTTTTTTTCTTTTTTTTTTTTTTTGGTTTTTCGAGACAGGGTTTCTCTGTATAGCCCGGGCTGTCCTGGAGCTCACTCTGTAGACCAGGCTGGCCTCGAACTCAGAAATTCGCCTGCCTCTGCCTCCCAAGTGCTGGGATTAAAGGCGTGCGCCACCACCGCCCGGCCCCAACTCTGAAGTCTTATAGATGAAATTGCCCTTAGTTTAGACTTGTAAACACTGGGTGAAAGTTCAGATTACAATGTAAGATTGACAGGCTGCTTAGACTCAGCAGAAGCTTGCTGAAGCCCGAGGGCCTCACTGCAGAGGGCCTAAGTTTGAGTCCCAGGACCATTCATGGCAGAGAACCAACCCTTGCAAGTTGCCCTCCGACCTTCACATGTATACTTTGGTCCTCCTTTCCTCTTTTCTCTTAAAACACAAAGAGAAATTGAAGTTGGTTATTTAGTCGTGTTGCTGAGTTATAGGTTTAATCTGTCTCTTAAAATTAATTCAGTATGCTGGATAGTGGTGGTGGGCACCTCTAATCCCAGAGGCCCAGGCAGGCAGATCTCTGTTAGTTTGAGACTAGCCTGCTCTAGAGATTGAGCCAGGGCTACAGACAGAAACCTGGTCTCAAAGGACAAAAATTAAATTCATTCGGTAACTATAAAGCTTTTTCTTGTTAGATTTAGGACTTTCTTGTTATAATTTGGATCTGTTAAATGGGAGGTTGCAGTATCTCAAGGAACCATTTTACTTATTAAAAAAGTGTTTGTATGCTCAGGGTTATACTCAACTATTGAATAATAGTTATACTCAACTATTGAAGTATTCAGATAGCAGGCTAATCTACAACTGTTTTTATGTAAGTTTTTTAACAGTTCTAACACAAGCATAGGGTGTGTGCACATGAATAGATCTTGTTTACTTTTAGACACAGAAAATCAAATAAGGTATCTTAAATCATTTTGCTCATGAACAAGTTTTCTCCTGTATAGTTTTGGAGTTTTTACCAAAAACAGTAGAGTTGTCAAATACAATACTGTTTGTCCAATACATTATATGACATTATTAATCTTGTTTTATATATATATATATAGATACGATACTGTACATTTATAACTTTCAGCATTTTACACATTAATAAAATAACATTTCAGCATTACATCTTCTAATTGATGTAAATGTGACAATGGATCTATAGTTTGTAGATATTAAGCATACTCTTTTTTTTTTCTTTTTTCCAAGACAGGGTTTCTCTGTGTATCCCTGGCTGAAGCACAGACTCTTGATTACTTACCAGCCCTCTCTGGGTGTTATAGATCAGGTTTTTGAATCACAGGCCTATTATATTTGGCGGGCTGCTCAGTCACCATGTGATTTTAGCAATACCATTGGCCTCTGCCCACTAGATTCTATAAACATCCCTATTAATAAATAAAATGAAATGTAGCTGGTAAATTAAGGGTCATGATGCTGATTGGTATTCTTTTAGAGACCTGGACATTCCTGCACAAAAGTAGTTTTTGAGTAATCATTTGAGTAGTTATGTGTCTGTGCATATGTATGTATTTTAAAAGTAATTTCCTGCCTTCCCTTAGTTATTTAAGGTAGGCTATGATAAACATACTTGGCTGAGTCTGGAGGTGGGTAAGACAAATTAGAAAATATGAATAAAAAAGGCAAAGAACCTCAGTGTTGTGGATTTCTGAAAATAAAATCTGTAAAGTAAGGAAGAATGTTTTCCTTCGTTATGTCAGAAGAGATTAGAAGCCAGGACAGCTGTGATTTTGAATGATTTTGATGCCTAGAAAGAATGCTTTGGCCATAATAACATCTGATCAAGTTTTTTTTTTTTTTTTTGTAATAGTTTGTAGTTGAGACTAAACTTAAAGAACTTTAGTATGCTGGTCCTATACAAAAAATCTGAAAAGACTTAATTTTGAGAGCGGATTTGTGTGGCTAGCCAGTTACATTGTATATTAGAAATAGATTTTCAACCTTGTTGCTAAACAAAGCTAGTTTCTGTAGTTGAGCTGAAAGGTTCCTGTTGCTTTTTTGTTGTCTCCTTGAGCTTTTTCTGTCTGTGGGGTTTTCTTTTCCTTTCACCCTAACCTGGGCCTGGCTAAGAAAGATATGTTGACTTAGCACAGCTGCTTATCAGAAGAGAAAGTATATGCCAAGAGAATCTTGACTCCCTAAAATAAAGGGTTTGGACACATTTGCTTTGCAATATTTCTGGTCCATACGTTCTTGGATTTTTGGGAAGTGTGTAACAGAACCCTGAGTCTCACTAGATACTTAATGCAATCACTTGTCTATAAGGAGTTTGAAATGGCTACCTGAATGTTTTGGTTATATCTTTTTTTTTTCCAATTTTAACCTTTTTCTTATCAAAGTTATTTTTTTTTTTAAAGCTGAAGGAAGGCATGAAGTTGGGAGGAAAGGCACTAGGAGGAGTTGGAGTGAAGTAGTGGTGTAGATCAAATAGTATAAACATTTGAAATTTTCAAAGGGAAATTATTTTTAAAATTAAAAAAAATATAACAGATTGCAAAGTCATTAAATATCTTCTGTTTGTTTGAGACAAGGTCACTATGTAGTCCTGGCTGTCCTGGAACTCAGAGATCTCCTACCTCTGCTTTCTGAGAGCTGGGATTATAGGTGTGCACCACCAATTAAATTGTTTGTTTTGAGACAAGATTTCTCTTTGTAGCCCTAGCTGTCTTGGAACTTGCTCTGTAGACCAGGCTGTCTCAGCCTCCTAAGTGCTGCCCTTAAAGACATTGAGCCACTACCACCCAAACCAGTGAAATTTTTAAAGTAATTTTAAATTTATTTAAGTATATGGAGAACACAGGTCAGAGGACAACTTTTAGGAATTGTTTTTTTTTTTTCCACTTTACTGTAGACCTAGGTATTGAACTTGGGTCATCAGGCTTGGTGGTAAGTGCAGTTGCCCTCTGTCATTGCATCCATTGCTTTCTCTGTTAAGGCAAGTTAGTTTCCAACTCACCATGTAGTATGGATAACATTGAACTTCTGTTCTGTCAGTGCCCTCATGCTAGGTTTATGTGGTGCTAGAGATTGAACCCAGGGCATCGTGTGTTAGACAAGCACTATCAGTGAACTACACTCTTAACTCCATTGTGTACTGATGCTAAAATAACTTATTTTTTTATACAGTTAGTAAAAATTTTTCTTTTCTTTCCTAGCAGAAATCCTAAAATAATTCACCAGAATGACACCTTCTCAGGTCACTTTTGAAATAAGAGGAACTCTTTTACCAGGTAAAGCTTTACTTTAAAATACTCTTTAAAGTTAAGTAGACATTTTTCTTTGCCAGATGTCTTTAAAATTAATCATTTGAAAAGCCCCCCCCCCAGCCCCCGCAATGTGTATGGGTGCTTTGTCTGCCTTCCTGTGTGTGTATCTAACTCCTGTAGAGTTCAGAAGAGGATATCAGATGATCTGGATCTCCTTAAGATTGTTTGAGCTAATATGTAGTGGATCCCTGGAGTAAGATGGGACCTCTCTGAAGAGCATCCAGTGCTCTTGAGCCATCTCTCCAGAACCTTCTCCCTTGCTTATCACAGCAAAAATCATATCTGCTCCAGGAATGTCCTTTTTGGGATTCTAAGAATTGTCCATTAGTGTACTTTTTAGTGTGTGCATGCTTTATGTTCAGCCAGAAAACCTAGTACCGCTTTACTCAGGTGGAGTTCTTCAGATGGTGATTGCCCAGTAGTTGATGTGTAGCTTCTCACTGCTCACGTCAGTCTTGTACATAATCAACTCTCATATTCTATTATTTCTATATGATAATTCTATACCCAAGTGCTGGGATTAGATACAGGTAGTAGAGAATAGAATCAAGGCTTTGTACATCCTACAGGCAGTTCTCATGCTTCCACTGCCCCCATGCTGTACTCTTTGAGAGAACTGTAAGCAGGCAGTTTAAGTTAGCTGATGACATCAGAGTAGCTACCTTTGCAGACAGGAAGGCGCTCAGTTTTAGGGAGTAAAGGGGAAATGATTGATACCCATGGCTAGATGAGAAGGGAGATAAGCAGAGGAAGGTTGTAGGAGACTTCCCAACAAACTATTAATATTTCTCTAAAATTCTTAGTATGTCTTTAGTAGTCCAATGTTAGTACTCAGGGGGTAGAAAGAGATGCATCTCTAAATTCAAAAGTCAGCCTGGTTTGCATAGTGCCAGGTTAGCCAGAGCTACGTAGTAAGATCCTGCCTACAAAAAATAAGACAAAAAACAAGCAACAACAAAAAAAACAAAACAAAAACCTCTTTGTTTATTTCTTGAAATTAGAAGCTTCTGTGAAGAGATCATACTTGATCACTTTGTTTCTTGAATGCTTTTTACTTGCTTAATAAATGGTTGAATAGATAAAAGCTTATTTCTGTACCTATTTGTGCTGCCTCTGGAATGGAGAGGTAAGTCCAATTAACTTACAAGTTGATAGAATGGCAGAATGGCCGTGAGTCAAAAGTCTTACATGAGTCTCCTTTTCCTTGACTCAAGGAGACTCTGAAGACAACTGCATCTGCTCTTCTTGCTTCCTAAAATTGGAGAGTTTCTTGTTTGGGAAAGTCTAACAGCTCTGATTTTCTTTAGGAGAGGTCTTTGCAATATGTGGAAGCTGTGACGCCTTGGGAAACTGGAATCCCCAGAATGCTGTGACTCTTCTTAGTGAGAACGAGACAGGAGAAAGGTGAGTGCAGGCACACCAGGTTAGAGTAATTGTGACATTACAAACCTAGGGGATGCTGAGGTATTATGTATATAGTTTCTCTTAGCTTAATTTTTATGAAAATTGTGGAGTGTACAGTTTTAAAAAAGTAAAATCACTTTATAAAGTTGGGGGTGGTGGTGTTCCTTATAACTTCCATTCAAAATTCTTGACATCTTGTGAACTCTTGCCGTTCTCATCTCCCTTTTGTTACATTTTTTTATGGTATGTGTATGTGTGTATTATATGATACATAGATATGTATGTATGTGTTTGTATGCCACTGTGTGTGTGTGTGTGTGTGTGTGTGTGTGTGTGTGTGTCTAAGAACAAGTTGCAGGAGTCAGTTCTCTCCTACCATTTGGGTCCTGGAAATAGAACTCAGATAAGCAGTTTGGCAGCAAACTCCCTTACTGACTGAGCCATGCACCTCCCCTGAAGAGCCCCCACCCTGTTTTGGATGAACTGAGAATTGAACCTACGATATTACACACACTAAGCAAGAATTAAACCGCTGAGCTACATACACAACCAAGTGAGCCCTGAACTTGAGACCCGTCTTAGCTTCCTCAGTTATTAGGACAGGCCTGTGCCACCACATCAGCTTTGCCACAGTGTTTCAAAGTAGCATGTTTGTCGCCTTTAAAACAAAATCTAGGTATTATCTCTAGATGTCTCAGTCCATTGTTATTTTCTCTCTGTGTGTGTTCAAATCCAGTCCTTCATACACATACATGTTAAACATGCATACTTCCATTTGTAATAAATATTACTATTATTACTTTGAGGCTGGTCTTGAACTTGACCCTCTTGCTTCAGCCTTCTGAGTACTAGAATTTCAGGCATATATGTGCACATGTGGATAAGAAGTTATTTTTCTTTTGGGGGAAGTACTGGGGATTGAACTTAGGTTATCTGGCTTGGTGGGGTTTTTTTGTTTGTTTGTTTTTTGTTTTTGTTTTTTTTTTTTTTCTTTTGAGAAGGGATTTCTCTGTGTAGGCCTGGTTGTCCTGGAATTCACCATATAGACCAGGCTGCCTTCAAACTTAGAGATAGATCACCTGCCTCTGCATCCTGAATGCTGGAATTAAAGGTATGCACCACCACCACCACCACCCAGCTAAGTATTTTTATTAGTCATTTTGCTAGCTTCTTCTAAAATTCTATTTATTTGTCTGTTTATTTAGTAACTAGACAGGATCTCACTATGTACCTCTGGCTGGCTTGGAACTTGTTATATAGGCCAGGCTGGCTTTAAACTCGCAGAGATCTACCTGCCCCTACCTCATTCCCCAACTTAGCACATCTGCTCTCACAGACCTAAGTTCAAATCCCAGCACCCAGTGGATGGTATTTGAGTCTGAATCTTAGGTAACTTAGTCAAAATGTACTTGAACTCACACTATAGTCCAGGCCCACTTTGTTCTTGAGTTTACAAATTTATGATGTCAGCCTCTTGAGTATCACAGTATCAGTATCACAGATGTATGCTGCCATGCTTAGCGAAACCACCTTCTAGGAAGTATGTGATATTTATGAGTAGAACATGCACTTTGATTCCTGAGCTACAAAGAGAAATGTAGTCACTAGCTGTAGGGGTGATATTTAGAAAACTGTGCCCGGTCCAGCTTGTTCCTGGGCAGCCACCATGTTCCTGCTGCTCCTTGGCTGTGACTGGGGCTCCAGCTAGCTAGATGCGCAAGCCCTGCCACTCACGAGATGCCAGCATGGGGGAAAGCTCTGCCAATCCACCATGCTGCATCCACAAAGCTGAACCCCAGACAATACCCGCTATCCTCACAGTACCCAGTAGAAATGAGACTCGTAAAACTTAATGATTATCTAAAGGATTTATATATTTATAAATGTTCAATCAACAAGATGCCCACACAATTAGAGTTGTTACGCAATATCCTTTTAATAGAAATTGTACCCAGGACAACTTTCAACCCATCCTTGGTTCTCCATGGCTGATAGCCTCCTTCTCCTCCCCTTCCTCTATTTCTCCCCTCCCCTTCCTCTTTTTCTCTCTCACCTCCACCTCCTCTTCTACTCCCTAATCACTGAGCTCCACTGGGAATACAATGTAGCAGAATAAGTATCCTGCTACAACTAGCAGCATTAAGCTCAGTATAAGTCTATTGCTAGTGCAGTGGACAAGGAAAGGACAGATACAGGTATATGCAGTTAGCTGTAATCTTGAGAGCAAAGCTCATGGATCGAGGCATTGAAGATTTTCTAATCTTCACAGCAAAGTGGTTAGGACAGAATGAAAAGATGTCAAGAAAGGTGGCGCTTAATTGTGGTTATTTGTGCTGCTGGTTGTCCTAAATACTGAATGCATACATCCAGTGAACCTATTACAAACACCAGCTGGGATGAATAAAGAACAGTTAGGCTTGAGACTATAACTTGACAGTGTTCATGGCTCACTTAGGACCTGAAGGTTGTATTCCAAAACTTTGTAGTAACTTGAAGCATCTCTGGGTAAGTTAGAAGACAAGAAGATTGACAGTATTTATTCACTCCTGTATTGCTTTGAGGATTTTTTTAGAGTTCATGTAGTGATATGTGTATCTGGTCCCTTTTCATCCTTTAAGTCTCAGTTTTTTCACTGTGGATTCTACTCCAAAGCTTCCTCAGATTTGGAATTTAATGTTTTTTTCTGATTTTTTTTTTTTAAAGCACAGGATCTTACTTTGTTACCCATGCTTGCCTTGAACTTGCTCTGCAATCCACTTAGACCTTGAGCTCAGAATTTTTCTGTCTCTGCCTCCAAAGTGCTAGGATTACAGACTTGCTCTACCCCACCTAGCCTTGATAGTTTAGTGTATGTGGCTTGCTACATTTTGTCCACCCACACAGGAAAGCAAACTCTTTGAGGATGGGCTAGTTGCTGCATTCCCACTGCCTACTGGGCAAGCCCGGAATTAAGTCATGGGTAGAGTTTTTATTTGGGAAGTTTTCTGAATTAAGAATTCTTCATACATTTTTCTTTGATACTGATGTATTCCTTTTTTTTTTTTTTTTTTTTTTGTCCCCACCCCTCAGTGTGTTGTGGAAAGCAGTGATTGCTCTCAGTAGAGGAGTGTCAGTGAAGTACCGCTACTTCAGAGGCTACTTTTTAGAACCAAAGGTATGTTTTCTTTATATATATTTTTTTTATTTCTGTAGGACTTTCCATAGTAATAAATTTAAGTTTGAAAACATTAGAAGTAAAATGAATATGTTTTGGTCAAATAAGGAATAGAATTCTTAATAACATTTTAGTACAAAAAAGAAAAAAAAGAGAACCAGGTAAGTACCTAGTTCACAGACATTGTCATGGGATTTTTGAGAGACTAATAAATAGTAAGTATGTGCTGCAGTGTCTTAACCAGTGTTATCCAATGTGTACATTTTCTGTAACCTTGTAAACTAGCTGCTAATTATAGGGTTTTAAAATTTGTTTTTATTATGTGGTACAGATACATTTAGAGAAGTATATTAGCTTAAAATTTTTTTCATGACAGTCATCTATCCTTTAGTGGCTGCATTATTTAATGTTTAACAAAAAAGAGTGATTCCTCTTGGAACTTCCCACGCTGCTGATCAGGCAGGGCCTGTGAAAACTTTGAGCAATCTATCAGTCCTCAGTCCACCTGTCTGTCCACAGCTTATTATTTTAGGATTGTTTTCATTTTCAGAGAAGGAAAATGTTAACTTGTTTCCTTAGTTTACAGACATCAATTTATTTAATGAAAAGATTCTCTCCCTTCAGATTTTTACCTATGCTTCACTTGTGCATGTGTGGGAAACAAAATATGGAATAGGCCTTTGGGAAATTTTATTTTCTTGGAGAATTCTAGAATACTTTTGTTACATATGAAAAATAGTAGCAACTACTGCTACCTCATTTCTCAGCTACCATCAAATCCACTCCAGCTGTCTTTTGCACCTATTACAGTTTTTATTATAAGAATATTATGTAAATATTCAGTAATTGAACTTAAATTACATTATGGGTGATCATTGTGATGGCTTATCTTGACAATAGTCTAGCAACAAAGAACATCTGTTTAATTGGTCTAGGGGTTGTACCTCATGGTCAGGTCTTCAGTTCAAATTGAACAATTCGTGGATAAACAAATCACTCATGTTGTTAAAGTCTGAGTCCCAGTGTATAAAAACTTTGTGTAATGTGAAGTTTTATTTGAAAAAGGGAATCTGGACAGTAAAAGTCAGTAAGTCCTTTGGGTATAGTTACATAAAACTATTGTCAACACAGGCCACAGTAAACCAACCTGTAGTGTTGTTATTTTCATAGAATATGTAACCAAAAGCAACAAGTCAGTCCACTGATTCCTTATGGAAAATTGGCAGGATATCTGCCAAACAGTAACGGAATTTTCCCTTGTAATACTTGCAAAAGTTTACAGTATATGTTGGTGAGTGTGTTTCTTCAAGTAGGTGCTTGCTCTGTATCGTGTACACATGTACCGTGTGATGCAGGGGCTGCCCTGGTAAGTATGTTTTTCATGGACTAGAGTAAATAGCTACATAAAACCCCACACATATGGCTACATTTTCCCCCCTTGTGCCAGCTTAAAGTGACACTTAAATGTTGGTGATGCTTTTAAAATGAAACTTTTTTATTATAATTATGATAAAACTTTGTCTTAAGAGTGTATTGCCAAAAAATGGTAGACATGCACAAGGAATCTTGAGTCATGAAAGTACACAACTGAGTCGAATCCATATCTTAGAAATAGTAGAGTTGATAGGAAACCAGAAGTGGGCCATGAGTGGATCACTAGACAGGAACTGTGGAGGTCTAGCTAGGCAGCTACATTTGATTGTAGCAAATACACAGTCACAATTCATGTTTTTTTTTTTTCATACTTTGCTTCACCTTGACATGTTCTTTTTTAGTTTGGTAGAGTTGTAAAGTTCTTTTTCTCAGTTTTTCTTCTATTCCCCCCCCTTCCCTCTCTCTCTCTCTCTCTCTCTCTCTCTCTCTCTCTCTCTCTCTCTCTCTCTCTGTGTGTGTGTGTGTGTGTGTGTGTGTGTGTACCAGAGTTTAGTTGGAGTTACTTATAGGAACACGGGTGAAGGGTTATTTACAGGAGAATGGACAACTTGGCAATGTCTAGAAAATGTCTGTAACTAGCAACATTGTCAATCTGTAGAACACAGGGAAGGGAGCACATTGTGAGCCTTCCTCCCCTTTCCTTGGTTTCTCAAAGCTACATGTTTGTTTTAGAAGTTGTAAAGTTAGAATAAAATGTTAGTGTGCTACATTTTAATAGTTTTACAGGTAACAATTGTTCCCTTTATTTAAATACGAAGTTGATGAACATTCCTAGGCTAGAACAGTGTGTGTCCACACAGAGTCCATTGATTTCACAACTTCACTAAGTATGCTTGAAATGAAAGATTTATTTATTTCATTTATGACTATTTTGCCTGTGTGTCTGTATGTCTATCTATGTACCTTGTGTGTGTGCCTGGCATCCCCAGAGGACAGACAAGAGGGCATCACAGTTGAGACTGGAGTTATAGTTGGCTGTGAGCTATTGAGTGGATGCTAGAAACTGAACCCTGAGTCCCCTGGGAAAGCAGCCAGTGCCTTAACTGTAGAGCTATCTGTCCAGCCTTAAACTACTTTGTTGAGGAATTAAAATTTAAATTTAAGAAATTAATGAATTTTTTTTCAGACTGAAATGTTACCCAATTTTTAATGTAATTTTGGAGAATTTCTTTTTTGTGAAAATACAATTATATACTAAAAGAATCACTCTTTTATAATGCTAATACTCATAATTATTAAATCTCATTTGTCCTTCATTTCTTATTTTTTTTTAAATGCTTTAACAAGTGAGTCAGGTATGAGATAATTTTTCATTTTTATAATAGCATAGGTTGTCACTTTGTAGAGTAGCTTCTTTATACAATAATATTCTGGATGCCAAATGCTTTGCATAAGCTCCATCTTCCTTTATTTGAGTCATGTCAGTCTGACCCATTTCCTTATTGGACTTACTAGAAATGTTGTTAAGTAATGAGTTTGATGTTGTAAAGTTAAAAATTATCCTGTTCTCGTTCATGCAGGTTGTTTTTTAAATTGTGGGATAAAGGAATCAGTAAAAATTAAGTTTGTCTGCAAGCAGTGCCTTTACCTGACTCACAATTTTGCTTGCTGTAATATAAGACATAAACTAAACACGTCTACAAGTTGTTCTTGGTATAATTGAGTGGTATCCAAGCATTTAAGAAAGCAACAAGAGAGGTTAGAGAGATTGCTCAGTGGTTAAGGGCACTGAGTTTGAATCCCAGAACTCACATTGGGTGGCTCACAACTATGGGAACAACTTCAAGGGATCTGACACCTCTGACCTTCAAGAACATCTGTGAGACATGCCGTCATGCAGGCATACCTGCACATAATTAAAAATATTTTTTAAAAAGAAAGTAATAAATAAACTGTAAATATTTTTGTTAGTAATACATGTCTAGAGATATTTCCATAGTAATATAATTTTATATATTATGAAGTAACTGTAGGTATTAACTGTTAATAAAATGCTTGTTACCTTTTCTACAAAGATAACCATTCACTTTATTCCAAAAGCTTAAACTTATCACATCATTTGCAGAATGAAACTGTTCTTTCTCAAAATTTTAAAGAATGAATGATTTTATTTAGCATATTAGATTAGCATATTAGCATAAAGAATTATAGGTTTTTGAATCATCACTGAGATTTTAAATTTTAAAATATTCCAGCCTTATTTTTTTTAAGCACATCAGTGAAATTTGAAAATTACTTTTTCTAATGTAAAAGCCATAGTCAACAGCGTAGAAAAATCAATGTATGTATAAATTAGGGCTTTTTTGTTTGTTTGTTTGTTTGTTTATTTTTGAGACAGGGGTCTTACCTTGTAGCCTTGACTGGTCTGGAACTTGCTGTGTACACCAGGCTGGCCCCGACTCAGAGATCCACCTGCCTCTGGCTGCTGAGTGCAGGGATTGAAGGTGTGCTGTTTGCTTTTTACACTTTAACATTTTGTGTACCAGCCAACATATAATTATCTATAGTGAGAGTGCTTGTAGACAGAAATCATAAACTGGTCCTTTGACTATTCCTCACTATTCAAGTCTGTGCAGTTTTATTGTGTAAGTAAGTTGGTGAAAGTCAAGGTATTAAAATTATTACTAAAATAGTTTTCCTATGAAATATATATTCCACAGGCTATTGTTAGGTTTTGTAGATACTGTAGTCATTACTGTAGTTATTCTCTAAAGCAAAACAGACCCTCCTTTTCTCCCTCTAATCTTTACCCTTGTAAGCGGCATGCTTTAGTTCACATTTTGTTACTGACTTTCGTTAAGAACATAAGTCCAAACAATCTTTGAGGAAAGAGTGTGAGGGAAAGGGGAGTGAATGTGAAGGCTTATATCATTCAGTCTGTGCTTTTATTGCCTGTTTTTAATATATACATTTACTTTGAAACTTAAGTGATAGATGGAAATGTCTCTGTGTTTGCATGTGCACGCACAAACGCACATACCCACAATCCCAAAAATGTTTTAAAAAGTTAAAAAAAAAACAATTTTAAGCATATAGCAGATGGTGCAGATAAATGTAATTTTTTAGTGTATTAGAAATTATATTATTCATATTTTAAGATGACTAATGTAACAGCAAGGAGGTATTGAGAAAGAACATTTCTTATCCAATGTTAGTGATCTGAACAAACCTCCAGTGCTATTGTAGTTTTTAAACTGTTTATAAATTTGAGAAAAAAATTTTAAGTTGTTTGCTTTAAGTGCTAGAATAATATGCCTGTTTTGTTGGATGCTTACCATTTGGTACATCTATCAAATTAAATCATCAATGGAAGAGCCATCTAGAGGAATATAATACAGAGACATTTATATTCTACAGGTTCAAAGATTTATGTTGGTAGTGATCATCCTGAAACTACTTTTCTGTATTTAGTTTAAATTATCAGAGAAGATATAAAAATGATTCTATCCTTTAAGGTTGTAATTTCATTTTGGCACATAAATTTAAGTGTAAGTTTCTTTACTCTGCCTTGAGTTTGCTCAGAGGGTCTTTGCTGTTGGTTCATTCTTGTTGTTAAAAATTGTGTGTTAGCCACAGCACATCATTTTCTTCATGAGAACAACATTAGGAATTGTTATACTATGATTTTTTTTTCAACTTGAAAGTATAAAACTCAAATTGGATAATTTATTTTCCCTTTTATCACAATCATTTATTTTTCAAACTAAGCTGTTCATGTATGTATTCTTCTAGGATTTCTTGTGTTCTTTGCAAACATGGCTTATTGTACTATGAGAAATGTAATAGACTTTGTATTCCTAAGTAAAGTAGAGGACTTTGTTGTACCTCTGTCTTTTTGCAGTAATGTGTAGTAAGTAATCCTGAGGTACTCACTCTTGCCATCCCTGCCCTTATAGGCCAGTTTAGACTGTCTTCTAAACATGCAGCTCTTTCCTAGTAGAGCAGGGAAATACTTAGAAACACCCCTTTGACATACCAAAGAAAGTATAATTGGTGTTAATTTTAATTTATAGTAGAATTAGTATTGGTGCAAAGTTTTAAGTTTTCTTAAAAAAAAAAAAACCAACAAAATATTACGGATAAATTTGCAAAATGGCTTTAAGAGTTTTGTGTGCCAGTTCATCTTGTTCTTTTTATTTATTGCTTTAACTCTTTTTTTATAGTATTTCATCATGTTTTGTGGCCTGGGTACATGTCTGATTTGGGACATATAGTACTAAATAACTAGCAAGATGAATTTCTTGTTTCTTGGTCTCATATTTAGTGTAAGACATAGGCCACAAACATCTAATGGAATCATGGGTAGAAAATAAGATATAAGAAATTATTGCAGACGTTTAACTTTTAAATTGCAGACTATCGGTGGTCCATGTCAAGTCATAGTTCACAAGTGGGAGACTCATCTACAACCACGATCAATTACCCCTTTAGGTATGGGCATTGAATGCGTCTGTTTGAGGCATATGCGTAAAGTTGCTAATGTGCTGCACTGGAGCTTAGGGACATAATGCATTGACAGTACTCGAGGTCTCACTTAGCATTTCATGGATCTGAAGCTCAAGATTGAATAGTTTCTATAGCCTTTCTTTATAAACTATTAGAAATGCTTATCTACTTGTTTTTGTTTGGGGGTTTTAGATTATTATAAGATTTATTTCACTCTGGAGTTGGAAGGTAATAACATTCTTGTCTGAGGAGTGATGGCTTCATTTCTTTAGAGAGCATTTTAAGAAATAATTGATCCAAAACAAAATATCTTAAAAGTTCAGCTTTGAATGCTAATAAGTTATCATATTTGTTTTTTTAAATACTAGTAAATACTTAAACAAATGAATTTACATTTCTTTGTTTTAGTTGACATACATTCCTCTAATTCATTTAAATTCCTTCTTGGCTGTGCTGTTTATATCAGAAGTCTTTTTTTTGTTTTGTTTTGTCTTGGTTGGGTTTTTTTTTCTTTTACTTTTCTGTGACAAAATGGCATTTCTCTTTATACAAGTGTTTTTTAGCTCACTTTTCTATGCTGAAACCCATTTCACATACTACTCACTTGTATTTGTGAATTGAATTAGTCTGAGAAGTGCATGTTTTAGTTCCTACAGAAAATCAAAATTGAGATTCTGGGGTTTGTAGTTTAGATTAGGAAGTGGTGGGAGTTTCTGCTTTTCCCTCTTTAAAGAACACATTTTGTTTATAGATGTCTCATTTTATCTTCCATTGGGTTTTCTTTTTATATGTTTTTGATAGTTTTTATATCAGCATCTTTAGAATTAAAATAGTCTCATTGAAGTCAGAGCTTAATGAAAAGGTATTTTAAAACAGTATGCATTTGGATGCATCTTGAAATTAAGCATATTTTGGCATTATGAGAAGTGGAATGATTTTATTTCTGTTGAAATTAATGTTCTGCTTTGGGGAAGGTGATGCAAACGTGCAGACAGTGTGCAGTCTGCTGGACAGTCTTTAGTAAACCATTTACTTTGACAGATATTTCAGGCTTGCTTAAAGTAAGCTGGGATGAGCGCTATTTCATGTTTTACTAGATACAGCTTTGCATCTTTTTTTTCATGATCTTGAAATTGTGAGGGGCTGTGCTAGTACTTATTTTGGTAGTTCTCCACAGCTCTCTATGCATAGTTTATGCTGTTTGTAAAGCTTTTGGTTGGCTTTAAGATTGTTGGAGTTTGAGGAAATTCACACTTTAGCTAAGTTCTGAAAGTGCACCACCTAAAAAATAAGCATTTTAATTGTGCCAAGACTGTTGGTTTGAGACAGAAGCAAGGATCTCTGGACCAACAGCTCGTTAGGCTCATGTATGGTGGGTGCTGAGCTTCCTCCCAGTCCTCTAGGGCCTTTTGTGTGTGAGCAGTCACTCAGGTCTGTAGGATCAACACTGCTTGCTAGTCTCCTGAAAGGAAATAAGTACTTTATGTAGAGCTACAATAAACATGCTTATTCACTCTAGGCTGCTTTATGTTATAGATGTGTCATTTAAGCAGTACTTAAATTCTCAATTGTTCATTTTGTACACATCATAAGTTTTTAACTAGGCTTTTTATTTTCCTTAAATCCTAGAAAGTGAAATCATTATTGACGATGGACAATTTGGAATACACAGTAAGTGAGACTGAATTTTGAAAACATTTATATACTTAACCTGTTAACATCTCATTGGAAAAATGCAACACAGAAACAACACAGTGCAACATTGAAGAGAGACAAATATATTTTGTTAAATCATATTTCAGACTTTTATATTTAGCGTTTGGTCATTTCCAGATTTTTTTTTTTTTTTTTTGGTTTTTTGAGACAGGGTTTCTCTGTGTAGTTCTGGCTGTCCTGGAACTCACTCTGTAGACCAGGCTGGCCTGGAACTCAGAAATTCGCCTGCCTCTGCCTCCCAAGTGCTGGGATTAAAGGCATGCACCACCACCGCCTGGCTCATTTCCAGATTTTTGAGTTTACATTATTATAAAGACATACAGCTGGTAGAGAAAGTGAATATGCTAGCCACTCTGATTTGATTACACATGGTCTATATGTTTTGAATTAATGGTATTCTACCAATACTTAGGTACAAATCAAAATTTTATATATATTATTAGTATGAAAATATTAGCATACCATTTCTTTTTAAACACTATTATGTTGAAATATAATGTTCCTAAACATTTAAAGGGCTAAATGTTGCTTGTAGGCTAAATTTGTATATTTTTTTATGTTTAGATAATGTGTTTACAATAAATCCAGACAGCCAGGATGTTCTAGAAATTATGGCTGACTCTCCAAAAAGTAATTTTTAAAAATATACTTAAATTTTTTTTTTATACCTTTCTGCTCTGGTAAGTACTTTATCCTCAGAATTCAAACTTCCTCTGGTGGTTGGATGTCTCCCAGTCTATCAGACTACTGAGCTGCCTTGTCTCATCCTGGGTGCTGTACCTGAGAGGGTAGGGTTAGAAGTGCCTTTGGTCTGACTCTGAATCAGTGATGAGTTGCTAGTGACGAGTGTGCTTTCTTGGCAAGAATGTTTTGGCAAGCATTTACTATATGCATTAAACACAGAGGCACTGTATGTGCTATAGCAGTATTTGAAACAGAATTGAACCTTTATTATTTCATAGGAAGTATTATATTTATTATAAAACAGTATAGTCTAAAATGTTTGAATGGCCTTAATGCTTAATCTTTAAAGTCTTGTATTATTTATAAAAGATAACATTTATACCTTTTTTTAACTTTATAGAGAATTTTTTGTTGTTGTTGTTTTTTTAATATATTTTATTTTTAGTTTTTTGAAACAGTTTCACTCTGTAGCTTTGGCTCACTGTACTCAGAGCTATACCTTCCTCTGTACCACCACTCCTAGTTAAGAGTATTTTATTTTTAACTGTGTGTGTTTGTGCATCTGAGTGCAGGTGTTCTCAGAGGCCAGAACAGGGTGGCAGTATTGGAATTACAGGTAATTGTATGTAAAAGTAGAAGTCTTCTCCAGCCCTCAGAGAATGCCTTTTTCGTCAGCTGTAATGCATGACATTATCTGTCATGTCAATTACTTTTATGGTTATAAATTGTAGCATTTTTGGCTTTGTCTCTATCTTTTTCACTTCCCTTGTCATTAAATTAGCTTTAGTTTTTAGGGTAAAAAAGCATTTCTTTGACTGCATCCACTTTTTAAATGATATTTGGAAGTTGATGATTTGTAAGACATCTTAAGATACACCTCAAGAGCAAAGTCTTTTTTACTTTTTTAAGCTCTTCCGGTATTTATGAAAATCTATTACATTTAGTAGTAGTTAACTTGAAGTTAAGCAGTGTTTGTTATGGTGGCACATATTAGTGTAAGCGTCAGAACTGACTCTGTTTAGGTAGGTCTTCTCAGATCTTCAATACTGGTCCCACACTTAGTTGGCTGTCTTATGAAGTTTTGCAAGTTCGTTCTCTCTCTCTCTCTCTCTCTCTCTCTCTCTCTCTCTCTCTCTCTCTGTGTGTGTGTGTGTGTGTGTGTGTGTGAGTGACTGTGTGACTCAAGCTAGTCTCAAACTCAGAGATCCTCCTGTCTTTGCTTCCTGAGTGCTGGAATGAAAGGTGTCTATGCTCAATGAAAATTTATTTTTATTATTTTTTGTTTGAGACAAGGTCCATTAGTTTGTTGCTTTAGCTGACCTAGAACTAGTAGAGAACTTCCTGCTTCTGTTTCCTGAGTCCTGGTCTACTGCCTGGCCTGTAATGGCAATTTTTTTCTTTTTGATTTCAAGACAGGGTTTCTTTTGTGAAGTCCTGGCTGACCTGGAACTTGCTCTGTAGACCAGGCTGGCCTCAAACTCACAAGATCTGCTTGTCTGTGCCGCCTGACTGCTGGAATTAAACGTGTGCCCAGCCATCTTTTTCTATTTAAAATTGTTTGTATATTAATTGGTTTTGCTTGCATGTATATGAGGGTGTCAGATCCTCTGGAACTAGAGCTACAGACAATTGTGAACTGCCGTGTGGGTGCTGGGAATTGAACCCAGGTCCTTTGGAAGAACAACCAGTTCTCTTAACCACAGAGACATTCTCCAACCCCAGTGGCAATTCTTAATTTACTAATTCCCTAAGTAGGTGACTATTTAGCTTTGTTTCTCTAACTTCAAATGAAAGTTCTTTTTCAGTGATATAGTTAAGATTACCTTTAGAGTAACACATTAGTTATTTTTAATGTTGGGAAAGGACCAATATTACATCAGTACTTAAATATGAATGTGAACTAGAATTCTTAATATGTATATATTAATATGTATAACCAGACTCCTTAAAATATGTAATTATATTATTCTTCCTGTTTATCCCTCCAGATGGTGTTGAAACACTGGATTCTGGATGGCTTACATGTCAGACTGAAATAAGATTGCGTCTGCATTTTTCTGAGAAACCTCCTGTCTCAATTTCCAAGAAAAAGTTCAAAAAATCTAGATTTAGGTATGACCTTGTGATTGTTTGACTTATTTTTGCTATTTCTGTGGACTTATGTGGTTTTAACCTTACAGTGTTCTGGGATAATGAATTGTTTCCGTCTTCAAATTGCTACTGTTACACATACTTATGTTTGTCTTACCATCTCAATTTGTAACCAGAAAACAAGTGGTTTCTAGGCTCATGTATTTTTGTAATTTTATTTAAGCTTTCATACTGTAGAGATTGCTTTCAAATGTATAAAAACAGAAGTGATTTGTGGTGAGAGAAAAAGGCATAAACAGAAAACGATTGTTAGAATTGGTCTTTAGAGTCAAAACTTTGTTTTTTGACAAAGAAAGTAAAAGTTATCCTCGGAGCTCCAGACTCTGGTGCTTTCCACCCTCTCCTCCTCCACCTCTTCTTGTTACTTTCTTCCCCTTTTGCTTCCTTCTCGTCCCGTTTGAAGGATAGATGAAAAAGCTTTACAACAGTAGTTAAATTAGTTTTTCTGTAATATCATTGAACATCAATCTGAGTAAGGTGGTTTCCTTAAGCCTGACTTTACTCTTGACATTAATCGTGGTTTTGGAATCAAGAATTGAAAGTTTTGATATGTAGCTAGCAAGCTTTTGATATTGTAACTGGTACAGTATTAAAGCTGCATAGAAATGTTCATTTTTCAGTAGCTATAGACCTTGATTGAGGTTATCTTTTTAATATTAATTTATAATATTACCTAAGTATGTTATAATCCATATCCCAATCACAGGTAAGAAAAGTGGGTGGCCCTTTATATTAACTATTGTGATATAGAGAATTTAGTATGGGTGCATTGACAACTTGTTTTGTTTTTTTGTGGTTTTTTTTTTAAATTTTGATCTTATTGTATATCCATAGTGAACTTGAACTTCAGTTTCGGCCGGCTCTTAGTGCTGAGATTACAGGCATACACTGCTCTGCACAGTTTAGTGAATTGTCTCATTGCTCATTGGAGTAAGACATTAGTTGACTTGCCTATAGATTGTGGCATACAGCTTTAATCCCAGTACTTGGGAGGCAAAGGCAGGTGCATTTCTGTGAGTTCAAAGCCAGCCTGGTCTAAGAGTGAATTCTTAGGACATGCAGGACTACACTGAGAAACTCTGTCTCAAAAACAACAACAACAAAACCAAAACAGCAAAACTGAATCTTAGGCCATTCTTGTTTATATAGAAATCACTTTGAGGGTTTTGAATGTTATTTAGGTAATCAGCTTTCACTGAAATACTTTCTTATAACTCTATGCAGTTGGACTCTCCAACTTATTTGATCTTGTTGAAATAAATGTGGATATCTAGATATCATCTGTTTTGGCCTTCCTTTTCACCCAGATTTGTATTAGTGGTAGACTTAGCCCCCATGGATTAGAAAACAAATGTGGGATTTTAAAACTTGGCTTAGATTTTGCATTTTAAATATAGCAGTGAACATGCACCTCAGTAGTACCAAATATATAAAGACCCCCCCCTCTTTCTTTCTCTCTCTCTCTTATTGACTCATTCATAGGTGGCAAATGACAGTCTTTGTAATGGATTATAGCATAATATAGCTGTTGGAAGAAATCCTTTATCTTTCCCATCACACATCCCTTTCCTTTAGACTTGCTCCCTCATTTCTCTTGTCTGCTTGTTTTGAACATTTCTAGTCTCCCCTGGTTTATACCTGTGGCTGGTTAATACTTGTCTAGAACTATTGCTTTCTGAAAGGAGATGTTGGTTTTTGTAATCTGTTACCTTCTACGATAACTTGTTCTCTATATTAGTAGTACTTCATTTGGTTACTCTCTATTAATTGATGGAAGAAATATTTCAGACCTTAGTGTTCTTTTTGGGAATAAAAGTATCTGCAAATAATTGCCTCTCTTTAGGAGTAGATTAGTCTTTGGATTGGGAAACTGGTCTCTGTTTTTATTGCTATGAGGCTTATTATGGATTCTTTATTTGATTAGAAAAGTAGTTACATATAAATGTATACATGCAGATAATACTATCCATGCATAGAGAGTCAAGTCCCAACTCATGCCTAGCACTAGGGAGGCTGAGACAATGGGATTACTGGGTCCAGCCTGGGTTCCATAGCTAGTACCAGGCCACCATAGTATAAGACTATTTCACACAAATGAGCAAAGCAAAAAAATGAAAAAAGAAATTGTTCATAAAAACATAGGAAAGTGGAAAGTGTTACATTTAAACCCCCAGTTCTAATGTCCTGTGAGGTAAATTCATCTATCAAATCATCTATCGAAAGTGATATCTCCCAAAAGAGTTCTTGTTGTTTGAAGGCTACAAAATTTAGAGCTAGCTATAGTTGGCAGTATAGTAAATAAACTTGCAGTGTGGATTTTCTTTGTCTGATTCTTGTTATTTAAGAATACTTTCAGGGCTAGAGAGATGGCTCAGGACTGCTCTTTCAGAGGTCATGAGTTCAATTCCCAGCAACCACATGGTGGCTCACAACCATTTGTAATGGGATTCCATGTCAGCTACAGTATACTCATACATTAACTTTCAATTTGTATTTATGTACATTCTGTGAATTACTCTTACTAGGCTTCATTATTTTCTCTTGTCAATACAGGGTAAAGCTTACACTAGAGGGTCTTGAGGAAGATGATGATGATGATGATAAAGTATCTCCCACTGTTCTTCACAAAATGTCCAACAGCCTGGAGATAGCCTTAGTAAGTGACAATGAGTTCAAGTGTAGGCACTCACAGCCAGAATGTGGGTATGGCTTGCAACCTGATCGTTGGACAGAATACAGTATACAAACAATGGAACCAGATAACCTGGAACTCATCTTTGACTTTTTTGAGGTGAGTAGTTATTTCAGTGAAGCTTCAGGCACAAAAAAATTTGGAAGAACAAAATATGACAGTTTCAGTAGAATTATATTTTAAGTCAGGACAAGATGTCTATGCCTATTAAGTAGTATAAATATAAATCTTCCAAAGAACTTTCCATGGAAGTTTTCCAAAGAGGGCCAGGCAGCTGTGTACCCACTCATGAATAATCAAAACTGAATCTCTTTAATGGTGGAAGTCTGTTTTTTTCTCCTAATGAGGACTTTGTTGCCCTTCCAAGTTGGCCTTGAACTCAGTATGTTTTAAGGATGGCCTTAATTATAGGCATGACCGCTATGCCCAGTTTCTGTGGTGCTGCAAATGGGAGGGCATCCTAACAGAGAAAATGCCTCTGTGAGATTAGTCTGTAGGCATGTCTGTGGGTATTTTCTTACTGATAGATGTGAGGTGTCTAGTTCATTGTGCCACCCCTGGGCAGGTGGACCTGGATGGTATAAGAAAGCAGGCTGAGAAAGCCGTGAGGACCAAGCATGTAAGTAAGTAGTGCTTGTGTTTCTGCCTCCAGGTTCTAGTCTAGTAATACCCTGACTACTGTGGATGTGAACTACAAGTTAGAAGATGAAGTAACCTTTCCACCCCTAAGTTACTTTACGTTAGGGTATCATGGTGTATTATCACAAACAGTAGAAAACTAACTAAGATATTATCAGGCTTTCATGGCAGGCTTTTTACCTGCTAAGTCATCTTGCTTTTAAAAAGTTAGTAAAACTTAATGTCGGGTTTTGAATCTATGCTAATGCTCAGACCTAATGACATTTACATTAGAGATTGTTAGCTCTTTGCTTCCTACAAGGTGTGCCTGACCTGTAGATTATATGTACTGGTTCCTTAACCTCTAGCACCTTTGCCACCTCTGCTGATTTCTGTTTTTGGAGGGAAGAGAACATATCTGCACAGTGGTAGTACTTAGCCTCATTTTCTTGATAACAACAGAATCCAAGGTAGACTTAAACCTATTGAGTAAAACTTGTTACATATAATTAAAAGTTGTGATCTCTGAATTACTCAATTTGATTATATTTTTAGGTATTTTTTGTGAGTGGCTTTTTGATTGTCTCTTATTATATAAGATCTAATGTAATTATTGTATGTGGTTTTGGATTTGTTTTTTTAACTTAAGTGCCTACACTTCCTGCTTTGGCCTTTGTAGATGGTTGTCACCATGCTTGACTATATCATGTGTACATTTGTCTTTGAGATAGGGCTTTATGTAGTTTAGACTAGCTTTTGAACTTCGGTAGTTGAACATGACCCAATCCTCCTCCTTCCACTTCCCAAGTGCTGGGTTTACAGAAATGCACACCCACGTCTAGTTTCATCCAGTGTTGGGGATCAAACCAGGGGCTTCATGAATACTTGGGCAAGTATCCTACTAACTAAGCTCTAGTCCTAGATTTTTTTTTTCCTCATTAGTAGGTCTTTCATAGACTCCATGTTCACTTTAAAGATTTTTGGAGGCTGAAAATTAACTATTTAAAAATCCAGGACAGCCCAGAAAGGTGGCTGCGTGGTTAAAAGAGCCCTTCCTGTTGTTGTTTGAGTGGCCTCAGCGCCTTGTCTAGTGCACAGGTGCTGCAGCTCATCACCTCCTGGAACTCAGGCCCCAGGGAATCCGACCTCCTCTTACGGCCTCACAGACACTGTACTCATAGATCCTCCCCCAACCCCAGCACATTCTTTAATAACTAGATCGATTAAATGTAATGGGTACATGCATAGTTTGATGCATGGCTCAGTGCTGATAACTTGACTTCAGCCCTGGCACTTACATGATAGGAGAGACCCAACTTTGACAAGTTGTCCTCTGACCTCTCCATACATGTGATGGCATTTGCATTCTCAACACCCTCATTCTCCCACACACAAAACGTTTTAAAATGTAAATAAAAATTCAGACTATTCTGAACCTCATTTTTTTAGGAAGATCTCAGTGAGCATGTAGTTCAGGGTGATGTTCTTCCTGGACATGTGGGCACAGCATGCCTCCTGTCGTCTACCATTGCTGAGAGTGGGAGAAGCGCTGGAATCCTCACTCTTCCCATCATGAGCAGAAATTCCAGAAAAACTATAGGCAAAGTCAGAGGTAAGTTGGGGAGAAGGAGATAGATCCTTACAATTAAAGTTATGCTAAATTCTTTATTAGTTTAAATAGAGTATTTGTGAATGATAATTTAATAGTTACTGAATTTTCTGCACTTACTTTGAATCAATTTTATCTTTTTATCAAGATCTTTTTCTGTTTGATAGAGTTTAACAAAACTGGTTTAGTACTTTTAAGATGCCTTTGAGCCTATAGTGGTCTTTTAATCATGCCCCTCCCCGCTTTTTTCTATGGAAGTTGATTTTATCATCATCAAGCCATTACCAGGATATAGTTGTTCTATGCAGTCTTCATTTTCCAAGTATTGGAAACCAAGAATACCATTGGATGTTGGACATCGTGGTGCAGGGAACTCAACAACAACTGCCAAGTAAGTTGAATATTTGGATATGATTACTATTCAGTAGCTCAAGCTTGGTAAAATTAATGGGATTTTACCTGCAAAATGTCAGAAAATGCCTTTTTACTATCCATAGAATTAAAGGAAAGTGGTGATGAAAGGAATCACTGTTTCAATAGAAGCAAGGTCTTTCCTGAGATAATGTTCAATCTTGTCTATATACTGGCTACATAATGAAAGACATTAAAAATTGAAAGCCAGGATGGAGATTACAGTGCACAAAGCTTTTTGGCCTCTTTGTTATCACTCTTGATTGTTACTCTTGCAAGCTGCTCTGTTTCCCCTCGGTCTCAGTTTCCTCCTCTCTGGAAGGGTTGGTCAAGACTATCCTTAGTGTTTCTTCTCTCCATAACATTGGTTCTATGGAAGTGTAAGTCCAAGGAATAGAGTTCACAAGTCAGACACAAATGCCAGCCTAATCCAGTTGTATTTCCCTCTCAGTTTTATAAACCTGTCAGTGTTACATTTCATTGCTCTAGACTTTCTACTATAAAATTTAATCCTATTTTAAAATATAGTCTCTCTCTCTCTCTCTCTCTCTCTCTCTCTCTCTCTCTCTCTCTCTCTCTCTCTCTCTCTCTCTGTGTGTGTGTGTGTGTGTGTGTGTGTGTAGTGCTCATGGAATATGAAGGGTGTCAGATCACCTAGAACTGGGGTTATAGGTTATTCTGAGCCATCCAGTGTGGATGCCAGGTGGCAGACTTCTATCTTCTAGAATACCAAGTGCTCTTAACCAGTGAATCACATCTCCAGCCTCCATCATTCTGGCATGGCACTGGTAGCACATGCCTTTAATCCCAGCATTTGGGATGAAGAGGCAAGTGAGTTCAAGGTCAGCCTGGTCACCAGCAAGTTCCAGGACAGCCAAGGCTGTCCCTTACTGCTTATAATATACTTCTACTTACATTCACACACTTATAGCAGATGTGAAACAAGAGAAACTTAGTTTCTAAAAAATAAACAAATTAAAAAGTGATTCTGAGGTTACTTTGGGACTTGTGGTTATCATTATGATCTCTTAGGTCTCCAAACCAAGTCAGCTTACATTTAAGTAAGAAGAAGCACGTTCAAGTTCCATGTTAATAACTTCTCTCCTTGCCTGTGAGTGTGCGCATGTGTGCACATGTGTGTGTGCTCGTGCCTACTTACCGCAGCACCATGGCCATGCCTGTTTTTTTTCATATTTAGTGTGTCAGTCATTCCCAGTTCCCCATAGTTGCCAGTATGAAGTCATTTGGAGGCTTTATTAGTATATTTATTTTCTTTGTTCCCTTGGGAAGGATTGTTTTCCTTAATCGGGCACATTCCAGCTTCCAGTACAGGGAAGCTATGTATTGTGATGTGGAATACATCTATCAGTAACAGCTTGTGTTTATGAAATAAGTGCACATACCAGCCAAGAGTGTCCACTATCATATTTTGAGTATAGTAAAATTAGCCTCAGCATAGAAGGTAAGTCTGTTTTCACTGTTGAAGATGTGATGTAGTTGGCTTACTACAGTGTTTCTTTTTAGTCCTTGATGACTGTATTTCTTTATTTTAGGCTGGCTAAGGTACAGGAAAATACTATCGCTTCTTTAAGAAATGCTGCCAGTCATGTAAGTATCCTTTCTTAGTACAGCTTTGTACTAACATATAAAAAGAAAACTATTCTGAAAATGTTTCTAAGTGACAAATAAATGCCTTTTGGTATTTGTGCTTATATTTGTGATGAAGATTTAAATGTAAATAACAGAATAATATGAAACCTTTAAAAATACTTTATGTGTATGCCTGTGTATGTGTAAGTGCACTGTTTGTGTGTCTGGTTTCCTTAGAAGCCAGAAGATGTCAGATACTGTACAACCATTGAAAGAGAGCCATCATGTGGGTGCAAAATTAATAAAAGCTTTAACACCCCCATCTCATGCGCGCGCACGCGCACACACACACACACACACACACACACACACACACACACACACACAGAGGGTCTTTGTGTCTAAAAAATAGCAGAAGGTGACTTAAAACTCAAATTTGAGCTCAGCTAGGCTGGCCTTGAACTTCTGTTTCCCAAGTGCTGTGATTATTACAAGAATGAGCCACCATGTCCCCTACTTTTTTGAGTTCCTAATGCTTGGTTTTACTTTAGAAATAATGCTAATAGAAGGTAGTGGAATAGAAATAGAATAATAGAAAATTCATTACATTTTATTATTTGGGGGTGCAGGGAGGGGGGAGGAATTGGTACCCTCCTCCCATTCTGTGAATCTTGGAGATTGAACTCAGGTCATCGGCTTGGTGCCAAGTACACCTACTCACTGAACTATCATCTGTCTTCCTCTATATGAGACTTTAAAAAAAATGTATCAATACATGTGTGAAGTACCACACATTATCCTATACTCTAAAAGAAAACTTTTTACCTAATCATTAAGTTCATTTTTGTCCTTCACCAGAGTCACTCAGGCTCTACACTAAACTGGGATGGGGAATGAAAGGGCATCTTTTAGTTCCTCCCACAGTGGTTTTCACTTCCCAGACTAATTTAAACTTGGAGTGGTGGCACCTGTGAATCAGGGACAGTTTGGATCTCTGTGAATTCATGGCTAGATAGAGCTCCACAGTGAGATCCTGTATCAAAAAAATTAGTATATAGTTTTGTCTTTTATTTGAAAAGCTAAACTAATCCAGGGGTGTACTGGACCATAGTTCATAATTGGGAACTAATTTTAGCTTATTGTTGCTAACTAAGCAGCATTTTATCTCTTAGTAAAGTTTTCTTTCAGATGTGTGATTATGTTAACTAGGAAAATATGACTTTCATGTGTAGGTGGAACTATGAGGAAATAGTGTAGTTCTCTTAGAAACTGTATGGTATTTTTAAAAGAATTTTAATTTGCATGTAGGTATGTGGGACTGTGTGTGTGCGCTCACGCACCATATGCACGCTCGGCCTACTGAGGCCAGAGAAGCGCATCAGATCCCCTGGGGATTGTAGATTGTTCTAAGTGACCTGACTTGTGAGCTGGGAACTGAACCTGGATCCTCCACAAGAGCAGCAAGTTCTCCAACTTCCAAGCCACCTCCAGAATGGTCTATGATGATCATTTTTTAGAATTTTTTTGAACTGTACTTCTCAGATGACTCAGGAGCAGGGTTGAGGGGGTTCTGTAGCATATTCTTTTCCTTATTTCTCTCTGAGGCTCAGTTGTTTAGCTGGAATATATACAGGGAGTCTTGTGCTCCTGCTCAGTGCACTGACAGGGGCAATGCCCTGAAGGCTGTCTTACTCGCTGCTTCTTAGTGCTGTGACTGTTTGCAGATGGATCAGGATACTCCAACAGACTCCTTTTTTGGGCCAGGAAAAGGTTGTGCTTTTGAAGTTTTCAAGTGGGGTACTCATAAAATGGTTTTTATTGTACAAAATTACAATTTTACCCTAAACCAAAAAAAAAAAAAAAAAAAAAAAAACTGTGGTGAGAAATGTGTTGTCTGCTTGTTTGAAACACTCACTTTCTTTTCTGTCAGGGTGCAGCGTTCGTAGAATTTGATGTCCACCTTTCAAAGGACTTTGTGCCAGTGGTGTATCATGATCTCACGTGCTGTTTGACTATGAAAAGGGTATGTTGACATTCTTGTATTTTACACTTAATAAGATGTTTAAAAAAGTTTGTTACATTTTAAGTTATTTGTTACAGATGGTAATTTTTTTTTTTTTTTTTGCTTAGTGAATTACTACCTTTATAGTATTAGGAGATAAGGTTTGCTATGGAATAATGATTTCCTAGAGTCAGGCATCAGTGTCGCTGAATTTGCTTTTTGATGTTAATGATGAAGGGACATGCCGAGTCTTTTCTGCGTTGGTCCCTTGGGTGCAGTATTGAGGCGGAAGAGGAAGATTATTTCCCCATGACTCCATCTATTTCTGCTTCATATCTCAATCAGCTGGCACAGTTTAGCCAAAGCTATAAGGGGCCACTGTGGAGTGGTGTGGCATCACTTTGCAGAAGGCCTCGCAGTCAAGGCAGATTGAGATACAGGAATCTGAGGACTACAGAGCAGTGAGACACAGGTCCAGTAGAAGCAGTAAGAAGAGAGGAGCATGTGATACAGGAAGAGTACATAGATTTATCGTTACTGTTTTAGAAATGTACTTGTCAGTATTATACTTTGACCCAGAGCGTATACATGAACCAGATATCTTCTAAAGGATTTAAATTAGTAAGGCTCTTCATGGATTTTTTTAAATTATCATTTTCAGTGATCTGGTTTAAAGTTAGCCAGTTTGCTGCTATTGGACAGTAGAATCTGACAAGATAGTTCGCTCTGTCTGCTTAGCAGATAGGTTTTAAGTACGGACCTAGATAAAGACCCTTCTGTCTTTGTGACATAGTATCAGAAGGGCAAAAGGAGAGGATTCATCTATGCAAATGAATAACTAAGGAGCAATAGTGAAGGTCATTTTTGCTACAAGAGAAAGTTTCTAACATAGCTTATTGAAGAGTATTATTGATCTCCTTCCTGTGAAGTTGAATCCAAATGAGTTAATAGGTGAATGAAAGAAATGAATTGCATATATTTTTATCTTAGAGTTTTATTTTTTAAGTTAGCATTTTCATGTAAAATCAATTCACTGTGTCCATTAAAAATTCAAGTAGTTCAGAAGATGAAATGAATGACAAATCTTCCTTCCCCCTTCCTTGATCTCATTCCCTTATTCTTAATAGTTTCTTGTGTGTCCTTCCAGAAAAAATTTGTGCATACTCAGGTTTGTACCAATGTTCATGAGTGGATATATTTGTGCAATGACTTTTAATATTGAGTTGATTTATTGGTGGTACCTTAACTCATTTCCTTAAAGAGTGGTACTCCCTACAGTACATCATTTGATACGGCTTAAAATGTAGATTTGCCTGTAGCTGATACATGCTAGCTCATCATTCTTAAATATCGCTTATAGATAATCAGACACATTTTCGTAGAATTTTTTGTGTGTGCACCTGCCACTTTTAGTGTAGTTTGAATATTAAAAAGGCTTAGAAAAATTAGAAGTTGATTTGCAGCATTAAATCGCTTATAGTGCTTGCATGTTGAGTTCCTAGGCATGTAGCATGAATAAGTGGCAAATGAAGTGGATACCGCATGAAGGAGGCAGTAAAAATGATGCCTGACATCATGTTGTCGGGGGTGCTTCCTCCCTTTCAGATGCCTCTTCCAGGCTCTGGCTGCCTGCAGTAAAACAGAAGCTAGGGTCTCAGGGTGCGGCTCTGGCTGCTGGCAGTGCAAACCGAGGCTCAGAGATGAGCCTCGGAGAGCCTTCGCCCAGCATGTGGAAGGCTGTGGGCTCTTCTAGGACCACAAGGAAAAAATAAAATTAAAAAAAAAAAAAAAAAACTAGAACAAGAGCTCCTGCAGTGTTAAGTCAGGACTGTTTCTTTCTGCATGGGGTCAGGATACCTAAGAGCTGTCTCATCTGTAAATTGAGATTGTAGATGTATGTATGTAGTGCAAACATTCAAAAATAGTAAAACAGATTTATTTCTCCCTTTTTCTAATAGAAATTTGAAGCTGATCCAGTTGAATTGTTTGAAATCCCAGTAAAAGAATTAACATTTGACCAACTCCAGTTATTGAAGGTATTAACAGTGACACAAAATACAAATTTCTCTTCAGCTTGGTTTATTTACATTTGTCTGATTTAGTAATACTCTATGTACATTCAACATGCATGGGATAGTTTTTATACAGACTAGGATATTGGTATAATTTCTTTTACTGTGGTATTTTGCATGATTTCTTATCTCATTCCTATTAGATACTTAAACAGCTAAGTACAAATAGTTTTCTAACTTATAAGTTTTTGTATCCTTTTCCTTCCCTCTTAGGATTTGGTCATGATTTCATGTGCATGTATACAAATAGATAGTACATACAATGCTTAGTTTAGTGTTTATTATTATTAAACTGGTAATTCTACATTTTGTTTGTTCTGGCTTGCTAGCTCTTCCAATTACCTTTACATATTTGCTCGCATAAACTATGGTTTTTTTTTCTAATTGCATTTTGTATGTTTGTTTTCTAGCTTTCTCATGTGACTGCATTAAAAACCAAAGACCGGAGACGTATGTGATATTTTGGAAGCATTCTTTTTGTTTTATGATTGGCATAAATATATAGTTTTTATTTTTGGTCATTTTAATGACTGTAGTATGTAATTTTGTAGATGTGAACTGGTTTTAAACTAGGATGTTACATGTAAATAAGCATTTCACTACTTTCCTTAGTTTTATTTCAGTTCTTTCCAAAAATTCTTAACCTTACAAGTAGAGTGCCCCTCAGGTATAGATTCCAGTGCCAGGAGTTGAATCAGCTCTCTCCTCTCCTGCTGTGATGGATGGCAAGTCACTTTATTTAACAACTTCTTGCCTCAGTGTCCTCCCAGAATGTCCTGCTTCCTGCATCACTGTTTAGTGCCACTTTATATTCCTCTCTCAACAGAGCTCAGTGATTTTTATACCTCTTGAAACCCATTGCTTTTGCACCCCCTTTCTTAGCTGGAATATGTTCTCAAAGTCAGGACAGTGGTTTCATAGTCCCAGAGACTTGCACAGTGTTGTACAAAAGACAGGTATTCGATGTGCTTTGTGAAAACCACATGGTGACTACCTTTGAAGGGTTATGAGGTGCTTTAGATACCAAGGTTATCTCATTATGTGTCTTCATAGGCTTACCTTTAATTATTCAAGTTTTTACCTAATTTTAGTTTTAAACTAATATATTTGAACTGTACATGGTTTTTTTTTTCTTTTAGGTAAAACTTCTGTGCTTCTTAAAATGTAATCTATTTTGGATTAAGAGATTATGATAACAAAAGTAGCTATAAATGTTGTTTTTAAGGTAGTTTTCTTGTAGCTCACGAAGCCTTGACTTCACATATATCCAAAGATGACTTTGAACTTATCCTCTTGCCTCTACCTTCCAAGTGCTGGGATTACAGGTGTATGCCATGCCCAGTTTTATCCATTCCTGAAGCTGGAACCCAGGGTTACTGTCAAGCCAGGTCGAGCCACAGCCCCAGCTCTTAGATTTTCTATAATTTCTGAGAGCTGGTTTTGATACAACTCCAAATGCCACCAAGAGATGAGTTACTACTGGCTACTAGTCAGAGTCACCTTAACAGCTGTGTATGAAAATAAACACTTTGGGGCCACAAAGGATGGTGTTTACATGAAGTAGTTTCTTATTTAGATCTGGTAATTACTTCAGTGCACAGGTTATCTATCCTAAGGTTTGGTAGAAGATCTGCTCTCAGGCTTCTTCTATAATTTGAAATTTCAGAATCTCTGTCTGAGGAGGAAAATAGCTTTTCTGAAAACCAGCCATTTCCTTCTCTTAAGATGGTAAGTTTTTTAAGGAACACCTGGACAGGGCTATCTTATTGATATCTGTTTGCATGAATGATTTCTTTTTACTCTATTAAACGGGCACTAAAAGGGCTCTGTCAAAGTCAGCATCAATGTAAGCTTATTATGGGTGTTCTTGGTCAAGCAAAGGGTGATTGACACATTTTATCATGTGGCTCAGGCTCCCTAGGCTCTTGAACTCCTCCCAGATACTGGGATTTCGGGTGCTGCCTATCACCCCTGAGGCTGTGCTTCATTTAAAGAATAGCTTAACTGACCACTTGAGTAAGACTTCCCTCTCACTGGGCTGATTTGATGACAGTAGTAAGTTTGTATATTTCTATACAAAGAGAAGAGGGCACCGAGGGGAAGAGGTGAAAGTGAGCTGTGATGGTGGAAGAGGCCTCTCTGTAGTATTTAAAACTTAGAGTTTGGACAGAACATAAGCTTCATTATCTAAAACAGGACATTTCAGAAATTCACTATGAAAAGATCTAAAGCAAAAAGATAGTATAAAGATTTTAAACATTGGCTGGTCATGGTGATACACCTTTCTTTCCAGCACTCTGGGAGGCAGAACGAGATAGATCTCTGTGAAACCAGCCTTATCTTCATAGTTAATTCTAGGACAGCTAGAGCTACATAGTGAGACCCTGTCTTTGAAATAATGATGATGATAATTTAAAAGCTGGAGACAATTTGGACAGTCTCAGGAAAGTCCATGTAGATGCTGGAGAGATCATGATCCCCACTTTCAAGTCAGTTCTTTGTGGTCTTGTCTAGTAACTAGGCTTCTGTCCATGTTTTATTTCTGCCTTTGCGTTTGGTAGGAATTTACTTAGGACCTCATGCATTCTGAGCAACCATTGTGCATCATATTTAATAAAATAAATCTACAGTTTTCAGTTTGATATTAGAAAAGTTAGTAGATCATAATGACAAAAAGATATATTGGTAATATAATCTTAACTGATTTTTGTAATAATTCTGTGTTTTTTTTTCTTATTTTGCCATCCATCTTAACCAAAAACAACACAATTCATCATCAACAAACAACACTGTAGGTGTTAGAATCATTGCCAGAAAATGTAGGATTTAATATAGAAATAAAATGGATTTGCCAACACAGGGTAAGTACTTATTGTTACTCTGTTTTTTTTTTTTCAATGAGATTAAGTAAAACTGAAATCTTGTTTCATTTCATTAAAGCACATTGCTTGCTAGACCTTTTAGAATTGAAAAAAAAAGAAAAGAAAAACTGTTACGTGTGTTTGTGAATATGGTTATGGGTGCTATGACACTCGGGAAGGACAGAAGGCAACTTTTAAGACTATTCTCTCCTCCACCGTGGACTTGGAATCAAACTCAGGTTGCCAGACTTGGTTAGCAAGTACTTTTACCTGCCAAACCATCTCACCAACCTGCACAGTTTTAATAAGTCAAGAGTCTTTTTGTGGTGATTATTGAGTTCTCAAAGATATTAAACTTGCTGCTGTTTAAAAACTTTTTTTTTACTTTGTTATTTAACAAAATAAATCTACCACGAATACTTTTTAATTGCTGAAAATATATTATAAAAGTTTTGGTGTGTAAGTGGCCTCAGTATGCATTAATAAAAACAGTTTCTGGGTATATTTAAAAAGTAGATAGTCAAACTCTCACTAATTTTTTTTTATATATTCTACATCAAAGCATATGTTAAGCAACAATTTCCTAAACACATTTTTTTTTTTTAGATTTTAATACTAATTTAGGAGAAGAAATTTCTGTGAATATGTTTTAAATCAGTCCCAGGTTTAGTCATTCATTATCCAGAAATATTTACTGAGAAGTTAATAAAGGCCAGGCATTTTCTGAGTGCTGAGAACATAGGTAGAATAAGGACAAAATAAGGTCCTGTTTTCCTGGAGTTTCATGCTAGTCTAGGAGAACAATGGTTAATTAACTATTGGGACTGGAGAGCACTTACTGCTTTTGCAAAGGATACAAGTACATTCTATGCACCAGATCCTCAAAACTGCTCATAACCAAATCCAGGAGAAGCCAGTGTCTCTGGCCTCCTGGGACATACTCACACATAAACACGTAATTTTAAAAGTAATTGACCATTTAAACCAACAGTATAGAAAAATAACTGCCTTCAAATCATGCTGTTTGGAACAGGCTAAGGTAGTCCTGGTGTAGAGGTAGCAGATTCTAAACCAAGATTTTCCTAGTACATAATTATGTGTGTGTCTGCTGAGGCTTCTAGAATTATTTTGACTGAGACATTTAATAATTTGTATTAAAAATTAATACTTAATAAAGACTAATGTATCCTATGGTTTCTGAAGATGATGTCAAAATTGTTAAGTCATAGTATATTGAAGGTTTCCAGAGATACAGCTTTTATTTTGTTAAGTTTAAAGACAAAAGCCTATTGGTAGTTTGATTCTTGTTGTCTCAGCACCTGAATTATTATTGCTGTGCTACCACTACTAGATAACCTTGTGGTCCTTGGCAGTCAGTTGTTCCTGGCCTTTGGCTTTCTCATCTGTGGAATAAGTGTTAGCCAGCTTCATTAGCCAGAATATGCCACACGTCTTTAGTATGGTTGTTATCAAAAAAAAAAGTTAGACACCAAGTATTGGCCATCATGTGGCTAAAATACATCTGAGCCTGATTGGGCAGGAATATAGATTGGTACAACTATTATGAAAACAATTTTCTAAAGAAATTAAAAATAGCTTTCCTGGGTATCTACCAAAAATAAGAACTGAAATCACTCTCTTGTAAAGGTAATTTTTGCCCCCTTGCTCACAATAGGCAAAATAAAGAGGCAGCCTAAGTGGCCATCACTAGACAAGCAGGCAGAGAAATAATGATACATAAATACTCTATAAAAGAATAAGATCTTGCCATTTGCTACATTAAATAGACCTTGGGAAGTTATTTGCTAAGTAGATGTAAGCCAGCCACAGAAAAATAACTGTATGATTTTATTTATATATGGAATCAATTTTTTATTTCAAAGATAGAAAACAAAACTAGTTACTGCATGGCAGGAAAGGAATAAAGGAATCAGAGGCAGAGAGAACAAACTAACATGTGAGGTAAATACATTACGACATGGTGTAGGCTGTAGGTACAGGAGATGAATGTTACATTATGAGCTCATCTGCTCCTGAGCCAAAGGGGCAACTGCGTAAAAGATGGGTATGCTTCTTTGCTTTAATAATCTGTGTACTGTCTGTATCTGTAATATTCTGTATGCTTTTGGGAAACACATAATTACATTTTTAAATGTTGGGCTGATTGTTGTTGAGGCTTTATTTAATGTTGCAGCTCCGGCATGTATCACAGCCTCTCAATTTCCTTCCTTTCTTACAGGATGGTGTATGGGATGGCAACTTATCAACATACTTTGATATGAATGTGTTTTTGGATATAATTTTAAAAACTGTTTTGGAAAATTCTGGGAAGAGGAGAATAATATTTTCTTCGTTTGATGCAGATATTTGTACAATGTAAGTAATATTCAGGGTGTGTGTTTGTTTTTATTGATGCTGTATTCTTTGACTGTAGCTAGGATTTGGGAGGCCTTTTTGGGAGGTTATCCAGATGACATCCTCTCAGTTGCCCAAGTTTTCTTTTCTTCCTGAAAAGGGAAGGGCACTTGTTTGTCAAGTGCACTCTACCACTCCTTTATGTCTGTCCTGTATTGGGGCCTGTAACCCTATATCTGGCATTTGTCCTCCATATCAGGTGTAAGCTCCAGAGGTTTCCCATTACCAGTTCCTGAATATAAAATCCTTAAATCTTTGTTTGACTTGGCTGTATCTGAGTAATGGATTGGTCTTTCTTGTTCTGCTTTTGAGAGTCTCAATCTGTAAATCATGAATTCACTGTGTAGTTTAGGTGGCCTTGAGCTTACAGTGATGCTCCAGCCTCAACCTTCTGGAGCCATGATGCCTAGCTCTTTTCTGTTTTGTTTTCTTTTTAGTAGTCTTTAAAGTTTCAAAGTAATTTTGTTATCTTCCTACCAATCTTTCCCCTTTATCTTGTCTGTTTAGGGTTCGGCAGAAGCAAAACAAATATCCCATATTATTTTTGACCCAAGGAAAGTCTGATATTTACCCTGAACTCATGGACCTCAGATCTCGGACAACACCCATTGCAATGAGCTTTGCACAGTTTGAAAATATCTTGGTAAGTTGTTTCAATTTCACATGAATGCCCTGTATTTCCTTCAAGTGCTCTCACTCCCCACTCCATCATTGTTTCCTTAATTACTACTGTCACATGCACATACATGATGAATAAATAGATAAACACAGCTGACTGAGTACATTAAGTGTTGCTTGTATGTAAGTTCTCATTTTATTTTAGACAGTATTAAATAAGGTTTCCTATTGTTCTAAAAACTGGCATTCATTATGTGCTTATAAATTACATTTATATATTAATGTTTTATATATATTATATGTACTATATATACATATAGAATCCATTAAATAAGGGAAATTATAAGGAAAAAAATGTGTCCATTTTTTCCTCTTGCATCTCCTCTAGAGAACACTAACCTGGAGTCTGATTATTTAATATCTGTAATTACTATGTTTCTTTAATGAATTTTTCTTCTTCTAGGGGATAAATGCCCATACAGAAGACCTCCTTAGAAACCCATCCTATGTCCAAGAGGCAAAAGCTAAGGGATTGGTCATATTCTGCTGGGGTGATGATACCAATGATCCTGAAAACAGAAGGAAACTGAAGGAATTTGGAGTAAATGGTCTAATATATGATAGGTATTTGTTTTTCATAAAAAGTCTCCATGGAATTGTTCAAAAAGTGTAGTTTTTATCTTTTAAACTATTAAATTTAGTTAAGTTAAATTTATGTAGTTTAGCCTAAAGTTTATCTGACACTTGTGATCTTTTCCCAGATGTTGAGATAAGTGTCAAAAGTCACTTAAAAAGCCCTAACCCAAATCTGTAATTTGCCTTGGAGTAAGGATACCCTACCTGCTGCCTTTCAAAACTTTTTCTGTAGTTGTCTTACTTTCTATTGCTGTGAAGAGGCACTGTAGCCAAGGCGCCTTTTTTGCAGTTCCAGAAGGTGAGCCTATACTTATCATGGTGGGGAGTGTGGCAGCAGGCGGGCATGGCACTGGAGTAGTAACTGACAGCTTACTTCTGATCTACAAGCAGGAGGCAGAGACAGACAGACAGACAGACAGACAGAAACAGAACAGACTGGCCCTGGTGTGGACTTTTGTAACCTCAAAGTTTACTGCCTTGTGACATACAAGGCCACACATACCTCCTAATCCTTCCCAAATCGTCCACCAGCTGGGGACTGTACTTTCTCACTTGAGCCTCCACAGTGATCTCATTGAATTCTGTGGCTTTTGTATCTTTACACATTGCCAGTTATACATGTATCCAACTCAGGACATTTCTCTGACTTTTAAAACTTTTATATCCCTTATCATCTTGATTTCAGCATAAATAGCCTTTCTTACTTATTCTGCTTTCTCAGGCTAAATCCTTGAGAAAAGGATTTAAATCCTTAAATCTTCCAGGCCAGTGTTCTTTAACCTCTTCACTCCTGTTTTTCTCTGGGATCTTTCCTTTCACAAAATTCCTCAATAGGATATTTCTTTTTGCTTCAGAGAATAACTTCTGTACACTGAAACGCCACTTGAACAATGATTACACTATTTTAAATAGTTTCTTCTGTACACAGAACTTTGGTGAAGATCACACATGTGTGTGTGACATTATAGCACGTACCTTCCTTCCTGGCCTCTCTGAGCTCATACCTCCCTGTTCGCTACTGCACACACACAGAGTGTGGGCCGCACAAGGGCAGGGCACTTTGCCTTTTGTGTTTACTATCTTCAGAGGCTAGGACAGGGGTCAAATATTTGTTGACTTGATACAAAAGCCAGCTTCCTAGGAATTGGTATGTGAGATGTAAGTTTAATAGCTGCTAATACTCAGAAAGTATTAATACAAAGTAATTCAAAGATGTTTTAGGTTGTAAAAAACATTGACTGGAAGGGGGAAGCTCAAAGTTTTAACCAAACCTGTTTTAAGAAGAAACAAAAATATACTTTCCTTGGATTTAATTCATACTACTCTTTGTCCTACTAAGTTATATCATTCTTTAATAAAGATTTTAATCCCACTATTTTGTCTGAACCTGCCTAGTTTGTTCACTTATTTCTTTTGATTTTGAACATAGGGAGGGTTTTACTCAGACTGACTTAGTCTTACAATCTTCCTGTCTCTGCTTCCCAAAGACATTATGGTTAAATGCTGCCATGCCTAGCTGGTCTGCCGCCTTATTTACCTATCTCCCTGCCTTTTAAACCAGTTGGTTAATTTTGTCTAAACCAAAGTGGCTAGCCAGTCTTTTAAAAATTGGTGTTTCCAACTAACAAAATAAAAACTTAAATTTGACATTACAATACTGGCTTCATTAAATGTTGGGAAGTTTTATGTGTATGCAGAAGAAATGACTGCAGATATTTAGGGACAAGAAAAAGTTGGTGTAAGCTAATTCCATGGATGACTCTGATAAGGAATACAAATTAAAACAGATCTTCATCTCAAGGGCTTTCATGCTTGAAGCCAAACGTTGACATGTAACAGTAGTATAATATTATTATTATTATAACAAGTGCTGAGGAAGATTAGATTCTTCCTGGCTCACCTTTGAAGAGAAAGAACAGAGATCGAAGTTTGAGATGGTCAGATTTACTTTGATGGGACTTGCATTTCAGGCATGGGCCCAGCATGAGGCAGGGTAGAACTGTAGGGGCATATAGAGGACCAACCTGGCATGAGCTCTACTTAGGGTCCAAGAGACAAGGGAGCTTAGATTGGTGTGAAAATATATGCATATAACATAAAAATTCAAATAGTTCTCTAGAGCTTATAATGAAAACACCAGGTTTATTCCTTTAACTGGCTCTGGCCAAGTTCCTGATTTCTCGTGTTTTGTTTTTCTTTTTATGTTATGTTTACCTGTATGTTTCTTTTTTTTTTTAAGATTTATTTATTATATATGAGTACACTGTAGCTGTCTTCAGACACACCAGAAGAGGGCATCAGATCTCATTACAGATGGTTGTGAGCCACCATGTGGTTGCTGGGATTTGAACTCAGGACCTCTGGAAGTGCAGTCAGTGCTCTTAACCACTGAGCCATCTCTCCAGCCCCTACCTGTATGTTTCTAAATAGAGTAATTAGTGATTTAGAGCCTGCGAGGCATTTGAGAGAACAGTGATAGAAGTGTGTAGGTTTTGCTTTGTTTCTGTTTTGTAGCCTCAGTAACAAATTTATATAAATACCAAATATTTTATTTAAGGCATATTATTTAAGGATTAAAATTTTGTAAGAGAAAAATTATGTAGCGAATGGAAAGCAAGGGAGGGAAGAACTGGTATTATACAGAAGCACATGAGGACTAAAATGACTGCCTTCACACTCACTGCAAGTGTCTGTTCTCCCCCACCCCCTTCTCTTGCTCCTCTTTTTTTTTTTTTTAAGTTGGTGGTGATGTTTGGGACTAAACTTGGTCAATCTCAATGCCACTCAAGTTCTCTGTCACTGGTCTGTGTTCCTGATCCCCTAGCATGAATCTAGCTGGGCTTTGAGGGGCATGCCTGCAATCTCAGTACTTGCATAGAAGCAAAAGGAGTAGGACCTCCAGGCCTGCTTGACTGCAGTAGACTTTGCTATCTGCCATGCCAAAGCCAGATGGTAATTTGACAAAACTATAAAGACCATCCTAAATTAACCACTCCCAATGCAATGTTAGAAAGTAAAGTGCAGCAGCTTTATATGACAAGTAGGGGCTATCTGTACAGTCTGTGCTTTAACCATTTTGTAGAGAAGTAGTTTTTCATCGAGAACTGTGAAGTCACATTGGTTGCTGTTTCTTCTAGTATTTGTTTCCCCTGTGAAACTCTGGAGAATCTACTCTTTGTTACCAGTGCTCTGGATGATAGATATGAACCTTCTAAGTTTGTTTTACTCCTTTCTGAGCACTTGGTACCCTCCTTTTATCCTGTTGGTATATTCATTAAAGACTGGGCTGGGATTTAGCATAGTCAGTACAGTGTTTACCCTAGCATGCACAAAGCCTAGAGTTTGTTCACAACACAGCATAAACTTAGTGTGATGGTACATGGCTATAGTCTCAGCACTCACAGGAGGCCAGGCATGAGACCCTATTTGGGGGATGAAGATGAACTTCTGGATGAGGATGTTGCTCAGTGGTAGTGTGTGTGTGGTGCCTTGGGCTTATCCCTGGTACTGGATAAAAGATAGGGGATGTTGTACGGCGTTTCTGAGATTCCTGTATTTTGTTTCTAGATTTATTTTCTGTAAGTCCTCTGTATCATAGCTTTTGGACCTCACTTGTAAACCTTTCTCTGTCTTTCTATTTTGATTCTAGTCTGGAATTTTTGTATCTGTTTGTATTGAGTTTTCCATATATGCTATTGCTTTTTAATTCCTAAGGACTTTTGTTTTGTTGCTGACAGTGCTATTTAGGGAGTATGTAGTATCCTATTCTTCTCATTTGATGAATGTATTTCTCCCAAGTTGGGTTGTTACTTTGTTATTTTTCTTTTTTAAGCTTTTTAAAGCTGCCCTTCTCTCCCTCTCTCCCTTTCTCCCTCTCTCCCTCTCTCCCTCTCTCCCTCTCTCCCTCTCTCCCTCTCACTCTCTCGCGCTCTCTCTCTCTCTCTCTCTCTCTCTCTCTCTCTCTCTCTCTCTCATTCCATGTTTTAAAGGTTTTTGGTTGAAATCTAGGAAGCTCTGGATCAATCAGTGGGGTTGTCACTTTGAGCTTTGTTACCGGATGGTCTTGGCAGCCTGCTGCTCTGACCTCTGAGGTTGTATTTACGGCTTCACTTAGCTGATCAGATTCCTCAAAAGAGACTGTCTGCTTGATACCTGGGGGACCTTGACTGGCTACCAGTGTGGTCAGAGTTAATCCATCATTTCTTTTAACAGAAAAATCTTGTGTTACTGTGCACAGTTAGAGTATGTATATATTCTAAGACTGTCTTCCCTCCTGTGACATCATGAAAATTCTCTCATGACCCTGTGTCTTTGCTTGACTTTCACAGAGCAGCATTTGAAGCTTTGATCTTGATCATTATCATAAAGCAGAATAAAATACCTGTAATAAGGATATTCTGGGTATTTTTAAAATGACTTTTCTTAAAAAGTCAGACAGTCTTTAATAAACATGAAATTACATTATGTTTTTGTGTCTGTTTCATCGTAGGATATACGATTGGATGCCTGAGCAGCCGAATATATTCCAAGTGGAGCAGTTGGAGCGCCTGAAGCGAGAATTGCCAGAGCTTAAGAACTGCTTGTGTCCCACTGTTAGCCACTTTATTCCTTCTCCTTTCTGTGTGGAGCCTAATATCCATGTGGATGCTAATGGCATTGATAATGTGGAGACCGCTTAGTTTGTAGTACACAGAGGACATTTAGGGGCACACCGCTGTTCTGATGTTCAGTTTTCACCATCGAGCACTGCTGTTGTCTTAGGTTTCTCAGTCCAATGAAGCAATAATGAAGTATTTTACTATTTCATTACAGTTCCCGCAAGAATATCAAGTATGCTATTTATCACTTGTCCAGGTATAATTACCAATCATTCTCTGTATAATGAGAAAATATACTGTTAAACATTTTCAACGAGATATCTAAGCCTATAATGGTGAATCTCCATTAAAAGCATAATACTTGCAAATTAATTATACAAATATCTCATATTTAAAGTTCAGACTTTTCATTTGATTAAGTTCAGTGCTTGAGAAAAATGACTGCATAATTATACCTGACCATGGAAAAAATAAGTACCTCAATGCATGCATTTGCACTGGTGGCTCCAGCTGCACAAGTCTGTGTCATCCATGTACATAGGTATCTTTACATGGGTTGATAGGAACATGCACCGTTTCCCTTTAGTATAAACCTCAGATTGCTGCCACTTCCCACCTGACCTAAACCAGCCTGCAGATGAACCTCAAAACTTGTTTCATAAACTGTTCAAAGATGTTCCAGGATCCTGCAGGGTAACTTTATGTATAAAGTGTTTGTAAGGAGTATGTATTGCATAGCTAGTAGTGTAGATCAGAATGTATAAATTTGACTCAATGCATGCTTTAGGTTCTAAGCATGTGATTGTACATGTTTACTGTTGAGTCCTTGCATCTGGTGCTAGGTGAGTGAGATGTTAAGGACTGAAGATAGCTTGTCGCCTAAAACCCAGTCTGTTTTAGACACTGAGTATGCTTATTTAGTGTCTCACTACCTAGTAAACATCATTGCTGTGTGTGTTACACAGGAGTTAAATTCCCATGCAGAAAAATAAATGTCCTGAATTCTCAAATTGGTATTCTTTATTGTTTAATATATATCATGTATGTAATTTATTTAGGAATGTAGATCTTATTGTATATAAATGCATGCTTTTAGGATTATACTAAGATTTCATTAGAAGATTGTATTGATAAAACTGTACCTTCAAAATGAATGTTAAATAAAATGACAGATTTATTTTTTTCCGCATCTTAAAATGAAATTTCAAGAAAGTATTTTGCAGAATGGTTTTATAATGGTATTCTGTCTGACAAATAGAAATTTTATTCTGCTTGTATGGGCTGGCTCACTATACTTTCACAGTTCCTGTTGAGGTAGTTTGTTCATGTATTGACATATTTTGACAGAAGCTAAAAACCTAAAACTTGACAAGTTGTACCTTTTTTTTTTTTAATTTTTTGAGACAACCTGTGTAGCCTTGGCTGTCCTGGAACTCACTGTGTAAACCAGCTGGTTTTGGACTCTCAGATCCATCTGCCTCTGCCTCCTAAGTGGTATTAAAGTCTTGCGCCACCACCTTTGGCTTCCTGATTTGTTCTTAACAGTGCAGCAATGGGGGTTTGGGTCAGCTCTTCACTATGGACAGATGGGGTCTGAAAACCTATGTTATTGTATTTGTAACAGTGTTTAGTGGAACCTAACATAGTTTAGAAAATGGTTTTCTACCAGGGTATTTCTATACTTTCCCATGTTGAATCTTGTAACATTTTCAAGTAACCAGGTACCTTCAGAAAATGTAATTGTTTTTCTTCATAGACCTGTGCACCGTGTGGTACGTTCCCTTAAGCCTCTCTAGTTTTGTTCTGCGGCCATTCCCATGTATTTCCCCTCCTAGATCCACGGTTGTGTACAGGACAGAAGGGAGGCAAAAGGGTGCAGGAGAGAGTGGAAAGAAGAGTTGGTAGGAAGTGTGGGTTTAGTTTGCTGAGAACTCGGCTGTTGTACCATAGAGCCTGGCCACTGTCTTCTTTGTTACTAGTTGATTACAGACTGTATGAGCTAACCCAATGCCTCATATCACTAGCTGTCACTTCCCACTCTACTCAGCCAGGCCATGACTAGTCCTGTACACACCCTCTGTGCCTGTGTGTCCTTTGCTTGGAATCTTGCCCGATCACCTCCACACTCTTGCTACATCATCTAACTTTATCCACTGCCAATACTTATGAAAGGGAGGGACCCATATTTTACTACTCCTTATATTGCATTTGCCAGTGACCTTGGGGCATTCCAGACACAGTTAGCATTCATCTTACCTACTTTGTTTTTATTTCCACAGTAAATGAAATGTATTATGAATGCACATTTTGAAGTGGCTTACATTATGACCACTGGGATAGCTTATTGATGTCAATTTTTACATGTAGAAGTTTATTAATTATGCACTTTCTAGTAAGGTCTATGATTCTCTGGCATTTGCTTCCTGTACTAGCACTGCTAAGTATGGAAGCAGGGCACACAGCTCCCTCCTGAAGGTGGTGTTGAGGGCTGCTCTGACTTCTCGTCTATGCAGATAGAGCTTATTGGACTTGTGTGTAGTGCAGGACAACTTGCCAATCATGTATGGTGATCATTTTCTCTTCTGCCTTTTTCTCTGTAGCTGTCACAGCCTGTGCCGTCTACAGTGTAATGGATTTGGTCACACTGGCTTGGTGAAAGAGTACCCTTCATTGAGATAACGATTTCATTTTCAATCTTGAGTGTGACTTTCTGATTGAAACTAAGGTATTCATATCAGAAGTACAATACTGTTCTCAATCATGATCAGGGATTCATTTAACCTCATTGGGCATCTAGAGAGAAGTAAGTTTGAGATATTTAAATTGTAAGAAAGCATATGATTAGGATTATGCTATAGGGCAGGCATGAAGCCCTGGATTCAATCCCCAGCACTGCATAAACCAGGTGTCATGATGTATATGTATCCTGTAATCTCAGAAGTTTAAGGTGAACTTGCTATGGCAGTTTTAGGCCATCCTGGGATACACAATATCTAGTCTTAAAAACAACAAAACAAAATGAAATAGTTATGACTTCTCAAGCCCTTAATGGAGCGACAGCCAGAAAAAGTTATGGCAGTTTGAATCATAACCTGTTTAAACTCAGGCCAAAGTAGTCATGTTTCTGTTGTGTTGTTTTGTTTGGGTGGGGTGGGGTGCAAGCTGCCTTGGAAGAAGAAAATGTAAGAGTCCTAGTATTTATTTCAAAGCAGAGAAGAGGGGTGAAGAAATGGTCCAAAGGGCCAAGGTTCCATTTCAGACACCTACATGGTGATTCACAACCTCTATTAACTATAGTTTTAGGGGCATCTGGCATCTTCTGGCCATTGTGACCACAAAATGTATCTGGTGCAGACATTTATGTAGGCAAAATGCCTATAGGATAAAAAAAAAATAAAAGTATTAGTTGTAGTGGCAAATGTGTTTGATCACAGCACCGGAGAGTCAGGCCTCGTCCAAGTAGGACTACACCGTGAGCCATTCTCAACCCCAGCCCCCAGCAACAAAAACTACTGAAGTAATACTCATTTAGAAATAAATCTCTGGGTTAATTTATACATTATATTTTATGAGATTTAAACAAACATCCTCTACCCATTGTATCGGATGGAAAGTGGGGTGAGACACGAGCTAATTGCAGAAAGTGAAAATGCTTAGCAAAAGCCCAGTAGCATCCCATCCATGGCTTCAAGTCATCCCTGCAGCCCAGACTGTGAGATCTGTATACTCGGCCCATCCTGGCTCTGTTTAACTCTGTGAAGGGCACCTCAATGGTTCCTCACCAGGTTTTCCTTCATCTGCAAGCCAGCTTCCAACCCCTCCACCTGCCATGCCTTGTCTCTTGCTGAGTTCATGTGATCAAGCAGCTGCCCTGTTTTCAAATTTCTCCCATATATTCTTTAATAACTTGAAAGTCATCTTATGTAGATGAGTTCACTCAGTATTTGAAATACTGTGTTGGTTTGCTATATTACAAATATTGAGGTGGGGTGTGTATAATCCTATTTTAAAAGTAGAGTCATGCCGGGCAGTGGTGGCGCACGCCTTTAATCCCAGCACTTGGGAGGCAGAGGCAGGCGGATTTCTGAGTTCAAGGCCAGTCTGGTCTACAGAGTGAGATCCAGGACAGCCCGGGCTATACAGAGAAACACTGTCTTGAAAAACAAAACAAACAAACAAAAAAGAGTTATTTAACTACAATTTTATTCAAAATGTTCCAGTAAAATATGTTGCTTTTACATTTATGCACTTAAGAGTTCATTCCTAGATCTTAACAGCTACTTTGAAGATTTTCTTTTTAATAAACCGGGGGTTTTTTCTTTTTTCTTTTTTTTCTTTTTGGTTTTTCGAGACAGGGTTTCTCTGTGTAGCCCTGGCTGTCCTGGAACTCACTCTGTAGACCAGGCTGGCCTCGAACTCAGAAATCCACCTGCCTCTGCCTCCCAAGTGCTGGGATTAAAGGCGTGCACCACCACTGCCCAGCTGGGTTTTTTTTTCTTTTTGAATTTTGCATTATGTATCCCAATCCCACTTATCTCTACCATTTTTATCTGCCCTCCACCCTTGCAACACCCTCAAAAAATAAATCTCGTGGAAGCTGCAGTGTGTCACGTAGTGTATTCTTTTATCCATACATCTTCATTGCAAATGTTCACTACAATAAATCCTTGGTCTGGTTCGAGGCCTCTGGCTTCTGCTCTATCATCAGTACTGGATCCTCAGTGGACTCTTCTCAGCTATCCTGTTGATGGCCTGTGTCATGGAGATCCTGCAGCTTTGGCTCTGCAGAACCAGCCCCTTTGTGCACTCCAGCAGTACATAGATGGGGTAGATGTTGGAGTGAGCCAACTCAAAGCCCTGAATCTAGGCCTGGGTGGTAGCTGAGTTGGTCAGCCTGCCAGCTCTGCTGCACCCACACCACCAGGGCAAGCTCTCCAGCACTGCCCTAGCTAGTTCACCCAGTGCTGCAGCTGGCAAGGGGGCAGAGCCAGCCCTTAGGTTCTCATGCCTTTGGGGCCAGCTTACCAGCACCACCAGGACCAACTCTACTGTGCTGCCCTTAGACATTGTGAGGTGCTGGGCCCACTCTTAAATGCTGCAGCTGGTGAGAGGTGGGGCCAGCTCTGTGTACCCCTTACATATTAACAGGCTTCCAGGTGGCAGGGATGTCTGCATGGCCTTTGGTGGTAATATAGGCCACAGATACTGACACAGACCCCTACTGCTGCATGGCCAAGGGACTAGACATGGCCCTCGGCAAAAGCATAAACCAGCAAAAGCATAAGCCAGCTCTTTTCCATGACCTCAGTCGGCAGGGCAGGCTACTCAAATCAGGCTGTTCCTCTTCTACTTTCTTGTCTTGACTCTCTTCATAGTGCTCCAACCACTCTGCTTTCCCTCTCTAGAATGTTTATTACATTTTGCTTACTTTGTGTTTGCATGCGAGCGTGCATCTGGGCATGGTTTACATGCTACAATGCTCATGTGGGTTCCGTGAACTAAACTCAGGCCATTAGGGTGACGGGTATCCCTCTGAGTCATCTCACTGGCACATAAATGGGCTTTTAAACAAATTCCCATTGCCCACCAACTGTTAATTGATCATAATCCTAACAGCCTTGTGAATTCATTTTAGTCAAAATAGTCCAAATCTTCTGACATGTGAGTGGGAAGGAAGGGGGGGTCTTATTTAGCCTCAGGGATTTTCTAAGTGACTGGCCATAACTAAAGTGGGTTTCTCCTTCTAGTTTAAGAACTGTCCTCCCGGGCGGTGGTGGCGCACGCCTTTAATCCCAGCACTTGGGAGGCAAAGACAGGTGGATTTCTGAGTTCGAGGCCATCCTGGTCTACAGAGTGAGTTCCAGGACAGCCAGGGCTACACAGAGAAACCCTGTCTCGAAACCCCCCCCCCAAAAAAAAAGAACTCTCCTATAAATTTTATTAGTGACTACAGTCACAGGCAGCCTGGGATTTTCTTCTGATTGTCAGTGGAAATGTCACTTTGATGCTCAGTGAACTCTCACAACAGATGGCTGCCAACATTAAAAAAAGCAAATCTCAAATTTTTCTCATTTTCTGGGAGAACCAGCCCTTGATAGGAAGTATTTAATTTATTTGATGAGCATTTGAAGGTTTAAAAAATAGTCATTTTTTCTTCCTCTTAATTTTAATGGGATGAAGGAATGAGTGATGTTTGTGTTGTGACATTAACTACAGTTGAATGTGTATGCAGCCTACACACAAATGTCACACCCTTGAGCTGTAAGCCTCTTTCAGACCTGTCATCCCAACTTAGAGCTAAAACTGACTTAGGGAGGGTTTCCAAAAAGATATTTTACAGGGCCAGGTTGAACCCCAGCACTTGGTGAGGATAATCCACCCGACACAGCAGTTCTCCAGCCTATGGTTTCTGGGAGTTCACCTACACAGGTTACCACTGTTCAAGGGTTCACTTTTTTATTTGGTTGGTTGGTTGGTTGGTTGGTTTTTGTTTTTATGAAACATGGTTTCTCTGTGCAGCCCTGATTGTCCTGGAACTCCTTTTGTAGACCTCAGAGATCCTCCTCCCTCTGTCTCCTGAGTGCTGGGATAAAGGTCCTCACCACCACCACACTGGGCTTTATTTATTTATTTATTTATTTATTTATTTATTTATTTATTTATTTATTTTTAGCGTACAAAGTAAGCCTTTTCAAATAGCCTTAATTTCAAATATACATCCCTCTACTCTTCTCCCCATCTCCCTGACCTACCCATCTCTTGCTAAAATCTGGTAAAGGCTCTTGCCATGAGTTTAGGACATGTTAAAATCAGTGAGGAGTGCACATCTCCACTGCATTAGGGGTAATCTGTTCAATTTCTTCCAGTTTCCTTATTTATGTTTACCACATGCAGGTTGATATGTTTATTACAGTAACTCTTATACTAATATAAAATATTTTTATAAAATATTAACCATATTTTCCTTCCCAATTATTCCAGCTGATTCTCATTCATATATACCTGATATTTACTTTTACATTTTTAGACTCAAATTTTTAAAATTGAAGTGTGACTTCCATTTACCTACAAATACTATCAAATCATTTTTTAATTCATGATTTTTTTCTGCCTCTCTCTGCCAAGCACTTGCGATTTCTAGCTTAGTCTGTCTCAATCATAATGATCTCTACCTGTTTGATTTGAAGGTACTTTCCAAGGTGTTTTTTTTTTTTTTTTTGTGAACTCCTGCTTTGCTTATTTTGGGACTTTGTCTTAACGTGTGTGTGTGTGTGTGTGTGTGTGTGTGTGTGTGTTGGAACTGAGAGTATATTTTTCTCATTTCTTCTTTCTTCCTTCCAATGTCTGATGGTCTTGTGATTTCATCCCTTGGGAGCTCCAGACCTCAGTGTGAAATCAAATATATGATTTATACCTGTAGCTAACGACCAGAAGAGGCAGGGGACCAGAGTAAAGAATGTAATTTCTATAGTAGAGGTCTCTGTTTCTGTGGGTCCCAATGTCTACCTTTGGGTTGCAGTGTTTGCTGTTGGGGAACTCCCCCTATTCAACTGGATGCGGTCTTTGGGCTGTAAGGCAGAGTGTTCTTCTCTCCCTACCCCCACTCGAAGGCAGAGAAGGCCATGGAAGCAGAGCCTGACCAGGTAGGCTCTTGGATCACCCCATCTTATTCAGAGTAACCGAGCTTGACAAGTGTGCAGGACTCCATTCCAAGACACCTCGTAATTCTGACTCTCAAGCCTTCTGGGCTGTTTCTTTGGCTGTTCCTTTCATCCTATGAGACTTCTCACTTTCTTCTAACACACTTCCTTCTAGTATCAGGTGAAGCTGTTTGGAGGCCTTTAAACTTATCTGTGAATGAATATAAAACCTGTAAAATGCTGAAACATAATTTGATGTAGGTTTTCATTTTAGCACCTTTGCCAAACCCTTGAAATTACCTGCTGTCCTAAAAGAACCTCATGAAATTACCTGCTGTTCTGGAAAGCCTAGACAGACAAGGTTAAGAAAGGACATTCGCGGGTCTCAGGTCCCAGGAACTTAAAGAACTTCTGGTATTTCCTGGGAGCCGGTTACTATAGTGGGATGGTCTTAGACAGATGAGGATTTGATAGTGGGATAGCCTTAAGCAACAATCCTTGTCTAAACTTCCCGTTTTGCTGAGTCTTTATAACCTGCCACCTGAAATTAAAGTTACAGATTAGAACTCTAGACTTGCTCTCCTTCTTTGTGTCTCTTATCCCTTCATTCTTTTGCCCCCTTCCCTAAGGTCTCATCGAATCCCCCGCGGGCCGGGGCATATCTTGTATTTTATTCTCATGGTAAGATAATGTATATAATCAGTATTAGTAAATATATTTTAAAAATTGTTTTAGGTTGATTTGTTGTATGAGTGTTTGACCTGCTTGTATGTATGTGTAACAAGCACATGCCTGGTGTTTGCAGAGGTTAGAAGGTACTATTGGATTTCCTGGAACCAGAGTTACAGGTGGTTGGGAGTCACTATATCAGTGTTGGGAACTGAACTTGGGTTCTCTACAAGAACAGCAATGCCTTTAACTGCTGAGTGATCTCTCCAGTCCCAATAAGCATATATTAATTTAAATAGATAATTAAGATTTTATTGAGATTTTCATATATGCATATAAAGCATTTAATTAAATCTACCCTATATTCCTTCTCATGCTTCCACCAATATTCCCTTTGAGTGCTCTTATTTGCTATAATTGTATGTGTTTGAGTGTTTTGTTTACATGTATGTATGTATGTATGTATGTATGTATGTATACTATGTGTGTGCCTAGTACTCACAGAAGCCAGAAGGAGGTGTTAAATCCCCTGAAACTGGAGTTCCAGACAGTTGTAGGCCACCTTGTAGACACTGGGAACTGAACCTAGATCCTCTAAAAGAATAAAACACTCTTAAATGCTATCTTAGGCATGTCTACAGCCCTATGTGTTTAAAAAATAATAAAAAACTCCCTGAGTGTACTTAATGTTGGCAGTGTGCCCATGAGTGTGGGCAGCCTCTCAGGGGCCGTACTCTTCTTGAAGAAGATGGATTCTCTGTCCTAAAAACCATTTATCCTCAATAGTTCCTCAGCTAGGAGTGAGATTCCATGATTCCCCACCTCATCCATGCTGGTATTTGGGCTGCCTTGATATTGCATGTGTCTTGTGCATGCTGTCAAAGTCCTATGAATTCATGTGTGCCTGGAAAATAACTGTTTCTCTAGTCACCTACTGCACTACCTCTGGCTTCAATCTTTCTGACCCCTTGTCCTGGTTGGATTTTTGTGGATTTGACACAGCTAAAGGTATCTTGGGAAGAGGACCTGGGTTGAGAAGATTCCTTTATCAGATTGCCTGTAGGCAAAGTCTTTAGAACATTTTCTAGATTCTTGTTATGAGAGAGCCCAGCTTACTATGGGCCATGCTGCTCCCCCCCTCCGCTCCCCTCCCAGCAGACGGTCCTTGCATTGGAGAGCAATCCAGTAAGCAGTATTCCTCTGTGACTTCAGTTCCTGCTTTCAAGTTCCTGCCTGGGCTTCAGTTATACCGAAGAAGCTCCGTTTTATGCTAGGTATCACCGAAGTACTCACCAGCCGTTTGTCTCTGACTCTAGGCCCTGGAACATAAGTTCCCAGTAACCTTAATTCAGTGATCCCCATCCAAAATGTACAGCTGTCACTATCTACTTGTTTAAAAACTTATGGCTAATTTTTTTTTTCGTTTTTTGCTTCTGTAACTTGCTTACGAAGATACCCAGAGTTTGTTTTCAGTTGCCTTAATCACTTAGCTTGGCAGAAAAGAACAGTTTTTACTTGCTTACATAGATTTGAAGGTCATCCTTGTGGTTTTCCCCTTTTAAAGTCTTTTCCCAAACCCCTCCTTCACTGTAATCTCAAATTTAACTCAGAGGTTCCTAGCCCTGCTAGGAGATAACCAATGAAGCTTATAATTGGATTGAGTTTATGATCTTTTCTCAGGGATCCCAAATTCCATACTTCCCTCAATTCAATGCCAAAAGGTTCAGAGAGAGCCACTGGTCTCTGGTTAATGATAAATGCTTGGAAATCTCAGTTCTTAGAAATAATTTTCTACAATCAGGGACCCTGCATGGGTTTGACCTAGGCTCTCTGCATATATGCTATAGTTGTGTAGCTTGGTGTTCTTGTGGACTTTGACAGCGGGAGCAGAGGCTATCTCTGACTCTTCCTCCTACTTGGTTGTCTCCTCCAGCCTTAAAATGAGGGGAGAGGGCCTAGTCTTATTGTATCTTGATATGTCACATTTGGTTGATATTCCTGGGAGGCTTGCCTTTTTCTGAAGGAAATTTGTTTCCTAAAGGGAGGAGTGAATCTGGGAGAGAGGGGAGGTGGGGGAGACAGGCTGGGAGGAGAGGAGGAAGGGAAAACTGAGATTGATGTAGTATATGAGAGAAGAATACGAGAGAGAGAGAAAGAGAGAGAGAGAGAGGGAGGGAGAGAGAGAGAGAGAGAGAGAAAGAAGGGGGGGGGGGGGGGAATCCCAAGACTGTGAACTGAAAAAAACCTTGTTATGGTGCTGCTCAGTAGGATCTGGTGTCCTCTTCTGGAATCTTCAGGCTCCCCAGACACACATGCAGATCTTAACACATACACACAAAATAAAAAAAAAAAAAGCAAACAAAGCAAAACAGAATTAGGACCGTTCTTCAGCTGTGGCTTTCTACTCGGGCAATTCTAATTTATAGCAAGTTAATATTAAAACCAACCATAATGTTCTCCATCAGGAAAATGCAAGTTAAGTATAATTTGATACTGGCTCATTCCAGTCAGAACGGCTGTTAGGAAGAAGTGGTAACAAAGTGGATGAGGCTGTTGGGGAACGGGAGCATTTGTTTATTATTGGCTGAAGTACAAAGCAGTGCAAATGGGCAATAACTATGAAATCAGTGTGGAGGTTTCTCACAAAAAGTTAAAACTAGGGTTGCCGTATGATCCAGCTACATCACTTCTAGCCACATACCCCAAACACTTGGTATCCCACTCCAGAGATATTTACACAAATGTGTTCATTGCTACTTTATTGACAAGAGGTAGGTAATGGAACCAGCCTACACATCCATCAACCAATGAATGACAAAATGCCGTACATTTACACAATGAAATGTTATTCAAATACAAAGAAAAATGAAATTAAGAAAATTGCAGAAGCCAGGGCATGGTGGCACAAACCTTTAATCCCAGCACTTAGGAGACAGAGGCAAGTTTGAGGTCAGCTTGAGCTATGGAGGGAGTTCCAGGATAGCCAGGGCTACACAGAGAAACCTGGTCTCAAAAAAAGGGGAGGGGGAGTAGAAAATTGCAGCAAAAGTGGACGGAACTGAAAATATTAAACTGAGGTAACCAAGGTGCAGAAAGAATGTTCTCTCACAAGCAGATCCTAACTTTTTTGTTTGTTTGTTTGTTTGTTTTGTTTTTCGAGACAGGGTTTCTCTGTGTAGCCCTGGCTGTCCTGAAACTCACTCTGTAGACCAGGCTAGCCTTGAACTCTCGAACTCAGAAATCCGCCTGCCTCTGTGCCCCAAGTGCTGGGATTAAGGGCGTGCGCCACCACCGCCCGGCTAGATCCTAACTTTGAATGATTAGTATTTAATAATTTAACTTAAGTTCATGATGGACATCGTGTGCAATGTTCATAGTCTGCAGTGAGCACAGTGTGCAAACACCTCTGCAGCAGGACACAAAGCTTTGGGGGACATAGCTAAGTGATATAGCTGAGACATTCGGCAATTAATTCAACTCGGAGTGCTTGTAGGCCGGGAAGCTGGGAAGAGGCCATTAGAGGAAGAGGAAGAAAAAGAGACATTAAGAGAGAATAGCATACATGTGATACTAAAGTAGAGATGGAGAAGAATATGGGGATGGGAAATTATGGAGTTGTCATAGAAACGGTATGGGAAGGGAGGAGTGGGGCAAGGGTTAGCCAAAACCACACTTGTATGAACCATATGGAAGGAAACTTACTGCTTTGTAAGCTTAAAGAAAGGCTGGGTGGGAGGTGCCCTGCATGCTGTATAATGCTCCCAGGGAAGCTCTCACTATGTAGCCTTGGCTGGCCTAGTACTCACTATATAGACCAGATGGCCCTTGAAATAATACAGATCCTCCTGGCTCTGCCGGCATTAAAGGTGTGTCCCACTAGGCCAGGCCCGCGTCGCTGGTCTTTGTCAACTTCACACAAACTAGACACCTGAAAAGAGGAAACATCAGTTAGAAGATGCCTGCGTCAGACTAGCCACGGGCAAACCTGGTGGGACATTTTCTTGACCTTTGATGTAGGAAGGCTTGGCCCAGTTTTGGCAGTCCCACCCTTA
>NW_021604587.1:15634638-15677248 GCF_004785775.1 Grammomys surdaster
AATAAACTAGTGCACACATTCCTGTGCAGACAATGCGTCTGGTTCCTCTAGAAACCCCTTGGCTTCTAGACAAGGTTTCCCAAACACAGTGTCACAGACTCTTGTCTTTGAACAGTGGTGCAAGTTTCCCCACCTCTGGTAACAGATTCATAGTTTCCATTCAAGTATATTCCCAGTGCACAGGCTATGAAGAACAGAAAGGCCGATCTGGCCTGAACTAGTTTTAGGCAATGAGGCAAAACTATTACCTTCTGGAAGCCTTTGGGGAAGAAGCTACTATTCACCATCTTATGCCTATCCATAACTGGGCATGCATACGACTGAAACCAGGAGCATTATGGGAAGAGACATACAATCAAATTAGAGAACTACTACAACTATACTCCTTAGTCACTAGCCGCTCCTTCTCTCGAATCCCATAAAAGCAACGTCAAACAGTAATTGTGGCCCTTGAGTATCCTCACTCATGCGGTCGATCGATCGCTGTGGAGCTTGCCAGGGAACCTCTCTGTACCTGCGTGATTACTGCTCCAAATTAGTCTTCTTGCTTCTGTGCAGATCTGTGGGTTTTGTAGCTCTTTGGGTAAGAGGCCAAGAACCTGGAAACACCCAATAACGCTGAGAGTAAGTGACTGTTGTGTGCTGTGGCCTAAATGGGGCCATCCGTATTAACCGCCTTCATGGCTCAGGGGGGACGCTGCGAAGGGAAGGCGGAAATGATGTCAGAGCTGGAGGATGGGGAGGGCTGCTGCAAAATGATGTCTCCTGGACAAGACAGGGCTGCACACTCTTATGAAATCACCAAAGCTGTTATCATTTGCCCAAGATGGGGCTCATCAACATTTCATCCCGCAGGAGGGAGGGACTCACGAGGCCCCGCCCACTCCCAAGGAGTTGTTAGAAGAAATGGTTGTAGGGGACTGCTGTGTCCCTCTGTGCTGCAGCTACTGATAAGCACGTCATCTATGCTTCGGTAAATAATTCTCCACCCATGCTCATACAAGACCGGAATTAAACACAGTGGGTCATAGAGCGGGGAGGGGAAGTAAACATGGGGTGGGGGAGGAGCTTGTTGGAAATAAGAGCAGTTTCAGTTCTTCTGGGAGAGGGAGGGTGACGAGGGAAGGTAAGAATGGTGAAAACGACCACAATCTGTTCTGTACATTATTGAATAGTTTTGAGAAGCCTTTTGTAATTCTATTATCTTCAGTCCCCTCTGTGTTGCAGAATGGAACAGGACAAGTTGGTTTTAACCTGCTGGGCCCAAAACTGTACTGAAGAACGGTGTTCAGAACTGTCTTTAGCACGGGAGTAAGCCGGACTGGGTGTGCTGGCACAAGCCGTGGGGACAGAGGCAGGTGGATCTCTGGGAATTCAATATCAGTCTGATCTACATAGCATACTCCAGTCTAGCCCAGACTACATGGAGAGTCCCTGCCCCCAAAAAACAAACAATATGAACAATCCGTTTCCATGTTAAGAAACAATTCCACTCTAATGCTCTGTTTTTAGCAGAGCCCAGGGCATGTGAAAGGGAAACTGGGTTTGGGTATCTTAGGGGGAACATTTGGCTGGAAAGTGAGGGACCTTGCATCCATCAGCAGTACTGGAAAAAAACAAACAAGGAACTACTCTCCCGAGAGCTACCCTCCTCAGTGCCACTTGCCTGCTCCTCACTGGACATTTGTCTTGACCGTTACCATTTGCTCATGGACAAGTGAAAGAAAAGTATCTTGTGAAAGGCCCATGGGCTGCTGTGGCCATGGCCGGGAACATAACACTGTGCCTCTTGTCCCTATGAGTTTAGAGGTTTTGAGGCTATGACTTTCCTAGCAAGAATCAATAAAGCAAGGGATGCTATGAAGGGAGGGAAGGCTGCAGTCTCTGTTCTCCTTTCTGGCTCAGTGTAGGATTGTGATTCATCTTCTCTGTAGCATTGGAAGCAGCTCCCATTCTGCCACCTTCTAACAGAATGAGCAAACACGCAGGGTTGAGGAGCATGGGCTAAGGAGGAGGGTGACTGCAGGGTGGGAGAGGACATTCTGCTTCTTCTAGAGCAACGGTCCTCAACCTGTAAGTTGCAACCCCTTTGGTGGTGGTGGTAGGGAAACACCCTTTCACAGGTATCCTGCATATCAGATACTTATGATTCATGATAGTAGCAAAATTACAGTTATAAAGTAGCAACAAAAATAATTTCATGGTTGGGGGTCACCACAGCATGAATGATGTCAAAGGGCCACAGCGTTAGGAAGGCTGAGAACCCTGTACAGGTCTGGCCAAGGCTCCTGCCTCGTTGGGAGCTGCAAGACAGGTCACAGCAGAACTGGCTACCCAGGCAGGGGCTGGCAATGTGGAAGGGCTGGGGGGGGGTGTTGGGGGGGGGGTCAGTAAATCTAGATCTGCTGCCCACTGGTCTGAAGACAAAAGCCAATTCTTAGTGAGAAGGACTGACAAGAACTGAGGCCACAGGCCCAGGCATCTGAGGAGACCTCCCTGGGGACATGCGAGGCTCCCAGTGCTGGCTGTTACAGGAGCTATGTCCCAACTCATGGCCTTTTGGATTTCCATGTAGTTGGGTCTATAATTGAAATGGAAACCCAATTTGTGGTGCGCTGCTGCGCATGCGTAGTCTCCCTCCTGAAATCGCCATTAAACACCAGTAAGGCGAATGCCTGAGCAGCCGGTAACTGTCAAAAACTGACGCAGCCCGACGTGTCATATCTGCCGAGACGCATCAGCCAATAGAGTAGGGACACGCCGACCCGATGGGTATATAAGGAGAGCTCCTCTTCCCCTCGGGGTCTTTCCTCATTTTCATTGGAATAAAGCTTGCTGCAGAAGGATCCTGGTGTCTGAGTCCGTTCTTGCTGGCGAGAAGGTGACGCGGGTCACAGTTGGTGCCGAAACCCGGGAACAGGCCGAACCATCGCCAGGCACCAAGGGAGACCCTCCGCTCGCGGAGTGGATTCAGAACTGCAGACAAAGGTAAGCTCTGAGAGGCATGTTTGGCCTTGATCTATTTCGTGTCCCTCCCCAGGCAGTGCTCATTCTCTTCCTTCTGGTTTTGCAGGATGAGAAAAGCCGCTCGACTATAGCGGCAGGCCAGGGAGTGCTAGACGAATTACAGACCAGCATGTCAGAAACAGAGCAGGATAAGCGCTTAGGAGCTCAGAAAAAAAAGGGAGCTCAGAAAGAAAAAGGAAAAAAAGGCATGCCTAAGAAAACAGACCCTTCCAAAGACGTTCAGTCCACGGAAGTGAGAGGTAGGGGAAAGGACGCCCTTGGGAGAGACGAAGGGAAAAGAAGCCTCAGAAAGAAATCTCTTTATCCAGTAAAGGAGCTGGAGGCCTCAGGGCTTGGTGGCTCTGAGTCGGAGGAGCTAACTTCCTCTGAAGAGGAAAGAGCTGCTTCAGGTGGGAAGAGCAGGGTTAGAAAGAATTGGAAAATTAAGAAAGCAGGGTACTGAGGTGTTACAATAGCTGCCTGCTACATCTCCAATGAACGAGATGAAAAGTTACATCTTGAATATGAGAGAGAGAGAAAGGGTTTTAGAAAAACAGTTGTCCTCTCTCTGAGCTGTGTCAACAAAAAAGAATGAAAAGGCTATTTCAGAGCTCATCTAGAAAAAGAAAGAAATTCGGGAGACGTCCTGAATTTCTCTTTATTTATGTCCTTTTTTGTTGTCTGTCCTTGGCGCGCCAATGTCCACGTGTTTGTGTTTGCTTTTTGTTTCATTGTCTAAATGTTCTGTGTTTGTTGCATGTTCAAAAGAAAAGATCGTTAAAACTGCTTGATACAACCTTTGGGCTAGTTTAACTTTGTTTTAAAGACAGTCTTAATATACACAGCAGAGGCTGATAAGCTACCCTACACCTGTAAATAAGAGTTGAGCTGAGCTGAAAAAGCCTTTCCAGGAATTGACTATTGGCATAAGCTGCTTTTAAAAGAAACCAATAGCTTTTTGGGTTTTATAAAGAAGCGAAGAGTTGTTTTGTCCTAGAAAAGTCTCGGTGACAAGGTGCTTTTCTTTTGAAATTACAGCTAGAAAAGGCAACAAATTTTGTTTGGTCTAAATATATAAGATGCATAGCCACTTCATTGTTGTTTCTGATTGGTTTTAAAAGTATAAAAATGTTCTAAATTATTGGGTGTGATTAGAAATTTACAACTTTGGTAACAGAAAGTTGGTGTAAAACTAACTCAGTGTTATAGTCATTCAGAAACCAGAAACCAGTATCTCTTCAATGAGATATTAAAAGCTGCTTCATCAAAAGAAACTCAAAATTATAGTTAAACTGCCAGTATTCCATTGGCTACAGTTGGCAGTTCAACTGTGAGTTTGGAATTCTTTGACTCATCCATGTTTATGGTTGAGAAGAGGATAGAGGAGAGTTGCCTATTTTGTCAGGAGGAGATTACTTGATTTGGAGCTCAGATTGGAGTAACACTAGTAAAAATCATAGTGCCATGATGAATGCTCAGACAGGCATGTAGATTGGGATATTAACATGCTTCTAGGAGAAGGTCAGTGTGAAGGCAATGTTAATCAGGTTGAACTGCCTACACAGCTCTCAGACCATACAAGCAGACTTAGATACATTCATCTTTGCGATGAAATTGCACCCTCATACAATCAGGGTCTGGCCATAGCTTGCACAGAACCTGACAGCCGTTACAAAAGAAACGGCCGTTACAAAGTTGCGCCCAGAAGCTTGGAAGGAGCTTAGAGCTCAATGTTTCCAAATGTTTCTTAAGGAGCCAGGAAAAGTGGTGATGGTTGCTATTTGCATTAATGGCTTAAACTGCTTCTTTAAATTTCTTGCCTGGATTTATATGGGTTCAGCAAGTATGTTCTCAGAAGCTATACACTCATTATCTGATACTTGTAACCAGGGTTTGATAGCACTAGACATCAACAAGTCTGTTCAGACACCAGATTCTTCTCACCCCTATGGCTTTTCAAATAAGCACTATATTTCTTCATTGATTAGTGGTATTGGTATTTTCATGATGGGCGCAGGACTCTCTTGGTATCATGGAGTCATGGGATTGCTTCATCCTCAACCAATGGAATCCCTTCTATGGGCATATTGTATTTTAGCAGGATCTTTGGTGTTTGAAGGAGCGACACTTCTTGTTGCCATAAATGAACTTCGCAGGAGCGCCCAGGCCAAGGGCACATCATTTTACAAGTATGTCATAGAGTCGTGATCCAAGTACACTCCTGGAGAGCGACCCATCAGTAAGGGCAATCCATAATGTCAAAGCCACAGACCTGAGATTAGGCAAAGTCAGATTTAAGGCAGAAGTTGATTTAGATGAACGAGTTGTTACAAGATCATATTTGGAAAAGCAAGATTTTGACCAAATGATGTAGAAAATTCAAGAAGTGAAAACTCCTGAACAATTAGAAGCCTTTATGCTTAAACATGGAGAAAACATTATTGATACTCAGAAGATGAAGTAGACAGGCTTGAGAAAGAGTTAAAGAAACAAAATCCTGAAGTTCGGCACGTAGATCTTGAGATCCTATAGACAAGATGAGTGAGTCACTTGGTTTGTGAAGAATGCTTTTACCTTTTCTCCATATATAGCAACCTAAAGTTATTAAGCCCAGGACAAGATGTTTCCTTTTTACCCATGCTGGTATGCATGTGGCTCCGCCTTGTGTTTTTTGTATATAATGGTAGTTATAATGGTAGTTTTTTGAGTTGTGATAATAGTACTTGCTTTTATGCTGTATGTTGGAATGTTTCTATATTTTCCTTTGCTATGGTGGCCCGAATGCCTCGTTATGTTCCTTGGCCTGTGGAAGCTCCTTCAGCTATGACGTTATTTGGGCCTAGGAGGGATTTTGACATAGAGATGGCCCAATTAGGTTGCCAATGGAAATATTCTGGCTTGTGTGTTACTTCTATTTCATATCAAAATGTAAGTCATGCTGCTAATGTTTCTAAGGAAATTTCCAAGTATCTTGCAGGAAATTGGTCGGAAAACTTCGATGAGACACTCAAAAAATTGAGAGCGGCTGTGGTGGCCATCAACTCGACGAGCGTGGATCTGTCCCTGACTGAGGGACTCTCCTCCTGGATCTCTTCAGCTTTCTCTTTCTTTAAAGAGTGGGTGGGAGTGGGACCTTTTGGAGCTATTTTGTGCCTGTGTCTGGCGGGTACCCTTTTTCTGCTGTGTAGGATGTGAGCTCAACGACAGAGATATAGGGTGGTGGTGGCTCAGGCCTTTGCAGCCTTAGAAAATGGTGACTCTATTGGCATCTGGATGTCCATGCTCAGGGACTAACATCGATAGCCCCTATACTATTCTTGCCCACGAGGTCTCTGTTCCATGATAAGGGCTGGTATGTCAATGACGGAGTGTCAAGTAAGACTTGGTCCACCTAAGACAGGGCGATCTCGGGTGGGGAGATCGACCCAGTGACGGGTAAGGATTTGAGCATTGCTCTCCTTTGCAGGCTCAGTACCATCATGAGGCCTCAAACGAAAGGGGCTACAGAACCTCCCCAAGAATCACCCATGCAGGGTCTCAGCTTCTGCACCTGGAGGGCCTTTGCCCATTGCACCCAGTGAAGTGAGACCGTCTGCTCCAATTAATATTTAAAACAGGGGGAGATGTGGTGCGCTGCTGCGCATGCGTAGTCTCCCTCCTGAAATCACCATTAAACACCAGTAAGGCGAATGCCTGAGCAGCCGGTAACTGTCAAAAACTGACGCAGCCCGACGCGTCATATCTGCCGAGACGCATCAGCCAATAGAGTAGGGACACGCCGACCCGATGGGTATATAAGGAGAGCTCCTCTTCCCCTCGGGGTCTTTCCTCATTTTCATTGGAATAAAGCTTGCTGCAGAAGGATCCTGGTGTCTGAGTCCGTTCTTGCTGGCGAGAAGGTGACGCGGGTCACACCAATTCTCATCTGAAGAACCCTAGGAGCCACCTCCCTGCCTGCCCAAGCACATTTCTCGGTCTGTTTTGCCCTGTGTGGATGGACGCTCTCCTGAGTGCCTGCATGGTTGTTAGTCAGCCTGTGGGAGATGGGAATTGAACCTGGCTCTGGAAGAGCAGCCAGTTTCTTAATCATGGATCTATCTCTCCAACCTCCTGTTGTCTTGAAACTGCTTCTTGCTGGGTTCCTCTGGCTGGCCTGGAACTCAGAGAGCCCTCTCTGCCTCCCAAACAACGGGACTACAGGCACATATGCCATCATGGCCAGATTTTGTCGTGTTGTTGTTATTGTTTTCCAGGCTGTCTCCTTACATAGTCAAGGCTGGCCTGGACCTTGTTGCAGTCTTCTGGTCATATCCTCTAAATGTTGATTTTTTTTTCTTAATGAATTGCTGGTCATAATTGTCACTGATTCCATTTTAAGGGATATTCTCAATAGGTAGCTAAATAATTGTACTAGTTGCAAAAACCGTATTTCCAGTGAAGAGGTGTTACCTCATTTTAGAAAGATGGGGTTAGGGGTGGCAATAACATTTTAGTCGTGAGTGCCACCTTACATGCATATTATGCACCAGGCCACTGTAGCACTGCAGACAAGCTGTGTACCAGCATACCTCAGCTTTTGCACAGATTTCCAGAAAGACTTCTTAGGGTTTTACTGCCGTGAACAGACATCGAGAACAAATTTAATTGGGGCTGGCTTCCAGGTTCCGAGGTTCCATCCACTATCATCAAAGTGGGAGGATGGCAGTGTCAGGGCAGGCATGGTGCAGGAGGAGCTGAGAGTTCTACATCTTTATCTGAAGGCTGCTAGCAGAATACTGGCTTCCAGGCAGCTAAAAGGAGGGTTTCAAAGCCTACTTCCCATAGTGACACACTTCCTCCAACAAGGCCACACAGTACAAGGCTACACTTCCTAACAGTGCCACTCCCTAGACCAAGCATATTTAAACCACCACAGCTTCTAACAATTCTAATCCTTACTCTCCTCATCCATAAAACAAAGGTAAGTACGACTATGCCAGGTCACTGCAGCAGTGTGGCGAGGTACGTCGGCTATTAAATCATGTTCAACAGCAGGCCCAATTCTTCATAAATGAATGGAAGCAGTTAGGGTTAACAGCTGGCTTCAGGTGCAAGGTGCACCCTCTTGACTGATAAAGCGAAGAATTTAAACTCCACAATCCCTTTTAAATCCTTGTATCCAGCTCAGAAGTGCGGAGTGCACTGGTAGAGAGTTATTGCAAAAGCGTCGACTTTTTTGACAGCGGCCCCCCCCCCCCTCCCCAGTCTCCTTGCTGCTTTTGTGCTCTCCCTCTCGCCATGGCCAGCCTTAAGGACCTCGAAGGGAAGTGGCGCCTGTTGGAAAGCCACGGCTTTGAGGAGTACATGAAAGAGCTAGGAGTAGGACTGGCTCTCAGGAAGATGGGTGCCATGGCCAAACCAGACTGTTTCATTACTTGTGACAGCAACATCATCACAGTCAAAACCAAGAGCACAGTGAAGACAATAGTGTTCTCTTGTACCCTAGGGGAGAAGTTCGATGAAACTATGGCGGATGGCAGAAAAACCGAGACGGTCTGCACCTTCACCGATGGCGCCATGGTCCAACACCAGAAGTGGGACGGGAAGGAAAGCACGATAACAAGGAAGCTGAAGGACGGGAAGCTGGTGGTGGAATGTGTCATGAACAATGCCACCTGCACTCGGATCTATGAGAAGGTGCAGTGAGGACCTCATTGTCATCCTGGACAGCCCTCTGCTGCCAGAGTGAAGAGCCCAATTCAGTGAGCAGGCCATAGACACACACACACACACACACACACACACACACACACACACACGGCTTCACTTCTTTGGTTTTATTTTTCATGACTGTTCAGTTCTCTTTATTACAAACACTTTATACAAAGCCCGTGTCAAACTGATGGTTTGCCCAGGATCATCCCTTTGTTTAGTAAATAAACGTGTTTGTGCTAAAAAAAAAAAAAAAAAAAAAAAAAAAAGCGTCGACTTTACATCAGGATTTCTGCAGCTTCAGCGCACCCCATCTCTTCCCCACAGAAAGGGGCATTGCTGAACCTGTGATTTATTTGCCCTCCAAGTGCTCTGAATAGTCACCCTGGGGACATCTGGGTGCTTTCCACGTTGGCTTGGTGAGAAGAAGCTACTATAGATACTCTCGAGTGCTGCGCATGTGTAAGGTTTCATCTGCTTTGCATAAATCCTCAAGACTGTAGTTACCGGGGCCTACCGTTATCGTACTTTTTTTTTTTTTGCTTGTTTATCCTTATATTCACATTCTAATGAATTTTTAATATATATGTGTGTGAGTGCGTGCGTATGGTTTTGGTTTTTTGTTTGTTTGTTTGTTTGTTTTTTGTTTTTGTTTTTTTGAGACAAGATTTCTCTGTGCAGCCCTGGCTGTTGTCCTGGAACTCTGTAGACCAGGCTCGAACTCAGAAATCCGCCTGACTCTGCCTCCCAAGTGCACTGGAAATATTTTTTCTCACATAATGCATCTTGATTATGATTTTCCCTCCCTCTACTCCCCCAGTTCCTCCCCCCTTCCTTCCCATTCGAATCCACTCCCTTTCTGTCTCTCATTAGAAAACAAATGGACTTCTGAGGGATAGTAATAAAAAAAGGTAAAAACAAAACCACATTAACAGGACAAAACAAACAGAAGGAAGAGCCCAAGAGGAGGCACAAGAACCAAAGACACACTTGTTTGCACGCTTAGGTATGGCATAAAAGCACTAAAAACTGGACTCCATAATCAACATGCAGAGGACCTGGCACAAACCCAGGCAGGCCCTGTGCATGCGGCCTGGGTCTCTGAGTTCACAGGAGCTTTGATCATGTTGATTCAGAGGGCTTCCTTTCCTTGGCTCTTACACTCTTTCTGCATCCTCTTCCACAGGGTTCCCTGAGCCATGAGGGGAGGGGTTTGATGGAGGCAACACATTGAGGTCTGAGGGTCCCAAGGTCCTCGCTCTCTGCATAGTGTCTCGATGTGGCTGTTGGTTTGCATCTGCTGCTGGAGGTGGCCTCTTTGATGATGGGTGACAGGGCACTGATCTGCTTCCCTGGCTGGAGTCACATGTTTAATTTTTTACAGAGACTGCCAAAAATTCCCACATGGCTACCATTTTACTCTTCCACCAGCATCGTGGTTTGTTGCCTCTCAGGCTTGCTAGCACTTGCTATGGCCTCTGTTTTTTTTCCTTCAGCTGTGCTAACAGATGGAGAGAGATGTCAACGTGAGCCTTCCTCTGGCCTCCACAGGCACCAGACACAGACACATACATGCAGGCATTTGCATATACATGTAAAGCAAAAGAGGAGAGGAGGGGGGAAATTAAAAGAGAGGGGAGAGAAGGGGAAGAGAAGAGGGGAAGAAGATTCCAAGGGCAGCAGAGCAAAGGGTAGATGTGCAGATAAGAACAGAGCCACTGGCTTGGGTCGTGTTGACAGAAGGTGAGTCACTTGAAGACTGGGGCTCTGAACCAGGACACCAGGGCAGCAGCAACTGGGGGAGCACAGAATACTGTGGAGTTGTGGCTGAGCTGGTTTGTATATCTCTGTGTCCAAATCGCCGAGCTCAGACCAGCTCCAGCTGTACTCAGGCCCCATGTGCTGTGAGGTGGTGGAACAGAGCCCCACAACACTCACACAGACCCGAGCTTCCTGCAGATGGAGCCCAGGGAAGAAGCTCCTTGGTTATTTCTTGTCACACTTGCACATCTGCATGGGTTGAAGAGCCAATTAATTTCAGATAAAAGCCATTGCGTCAAGGTTGCTACAACGGAACTCCTTGTTCTGGGCTGTGTCCCAGTGACATCACTGCCCACAAATATATTTGTTACCTGAAGGCAGAGGCCAGACAAGGGCAGGCTGGGTGGAGTGGTGGCCTCAGGAGCCTGGGGCTGGTTTGCAGCCTTGGTTACAGGTAGGTAGCCTGCCGTGACCCATGCCTAGTGGTGACTAAGTTTAGTGACCCATGACTGTAGAGTCAGATACTGTTTGCCATCTAATCAGCCCTTTAAGTCTGGTGGCGACATGCATCAATCCTCACAATTTACCTCTGCTCCTGGGGGAAGAGAGGGAAGCAGCCATCCACATCAGAGCCTCTCAGAAGGCCAAGTTTTTTCTCTGAGCTGAGGAGAGATGGCTCCTACACCCCTCACACCTGCCATGTCTCTGGCTCTACCAACTTCTTGCCAAAGCACCCTGCTGTCTCCCTTATGTTCCATGAGAACACAGATCTCAGGATGGTCCGACTGTAGGCTTTTTTCCCCCATCAATCTGGGTCATGTTGTCCTTCTCTAGCGGATGCTTTTCCAGTGGCTTCCCAGCAGGCCTTGCTTGGCATATTTTCTCCTTCTGAGTTTCTCTCTGTAAGTCCCCGGGGCTCATTCTTGTCATCTTAGCTCTTAGTGGGACTTTGCTTAAACAAGTTTTTAACATGAAGCTAGCTCATCTGGAAGAAGGGAGAGGAAGAGCTGTGACCCAGGCTCTCGTGAATTATTACCTAAAATCAAGGTATAAAGCATTTTTTTCTGTACCTGAACGAACAAATAAATTGTGCAAATGATGGAAGGAACAGCTGGTCACAGCGCCCTGCCCAGCCCAGCTGTCTGCACCTCCTCATGCAGACCCAGTGACTCTTTCTGCCAGTCTCCTCTTCCCTGTCACTGATGCCCCCAGCAATCCTATCTAGAACGTTCATTCTCCATCCATTCCCTTCTTTAGATTTTGCCTATAGATTTTTTGTTTTGGTTTGTTTTGGTTTGTTTTGGTTTGTTTTGGTTTGTTTTGGGTTGGGTTGGGTTGGGTTGGGTTGGTTTTTTTTTTTTTTTTTTGGATGATTTATTTACATTTCCTATGTTGTCCCCTTACCCCATCCCCCACCACCCCCTCGGAACCCCCAATCCCCTCGCCCCTCCTCCTTCTTCTCTGTGGATGTAACCTCTATCTACACCCCCCCACTCCCACCTCCCCACCCTCAAAATTCCCACCCCCTGGGGCATCCAGCCTTCATGAGGTCAAGGTTCTCTTCTTCCACCTATGCCCAGCAGGGCCCTCCACTTTTACATATTCAGCTGAAGCCCTGGATCCCCCCCTAAGTGCTCCCAGGCTGGTGGTTTAGACCCTGGGAGCTGTGGTTGGTTGGTATTGTTGCTCTCCTCATGGTGCCACAAACCCTTTCAGCTCCTTCAGTCTTCACTCTAACTCCTCTATTGAGAACCCCATGATCAGTTCAATGGCTAGTTGTGAGCATCTGCCTCTGAATATGTCTGACTCTTGAAGGCCTCTGAGGAGATATCCATATCAGGCTCTTATCAGCATGCACTTCCTGTCTTCCACATCAGCATCTACCTTTGGTGATTGCACATGGGATAGATACTCAGGTGGGGTGGTCTTGAGACTGCCCCTCCTTCAGTTTCTGCCCCTCACTTTGTCTCCATATTTGCTCCCTTGAGTATTTTGTTGCTCCTTCTAAGAAGGACCGAATCACCCTCACTTGGTCTTCCTTCTTTATGGGCTTCATGTGGCCTGTGAGTTGCATCTTGGGCATTTCAAGGTTCTAGGCTAATATCCAATAATCAGTGAGTGAATACCATGTGTCTTCTTTTGTGATTGGCTTACCTCACTCAGGATGATAATTTCTAGTTCCATCCATTTACCTAGGAACCTCTCGAATTCATTGTTTTTAATAGCTGAGTAATACTCCATTGTGTAAATATACCACATTTTTTGAATCCATTCCTCAGTTGAAGGACATCTGGGTTCTTTCCAGCTCCTGGCTATTATAAATAAGGCTGCTATGAACATAGTTGAGCATATGTCCTTGTTATATGTTCGAGCATCTTCTGGGTATATGCCTAGGAGTGGTATAGCTGGATCCTCGGGTAATGCTATGTCCAATTTTCTGAGGAACCGCCAGACTGATTTCCAAAGTGGTTGCACCATCTTGCAGTCCCACCAACAATGGAGGAGTGTTCCTCTTTCTCCACACCCTCACCAGCATCTACTATCACCTGAGTTTTTAATCTTAGCCATTCTGACTGGTGTGAGATGGAATCTCAGGGTTGTTTTGATTTGCATTTCCCTGACGACTAAGGATGCCGAGCATTTCTTTAGGTGCTTCTCGGCCATTCGAGTTTCTTCTGTTGAAAATTCTTTGTTAAGCTCTATACCCCATTTTTTAATAGGGTAATTTGGTTGCCTGGAGTCTAATTTCTTGAGTTCTTTGTATATATTGGATATTAGCCCTCTATCAGATGAAGGATTGGTAAAGATCTTTTCCCAATTTGTTGGTTGTTGTTTTGTCCTATTGACAGTGTCCTTTGCCTTACAGAAACTTTGCAATTTTATGAAGTCCCATTTGTCAATTCTCGATCTTAGAGCATATGCCATTGGAGTTCTGTTCAGGAACTTTTCCCCTGTGCCCAAGTATTCGAGGCTTTTCCCCACCTTCTCTTCTATTAGTTTCAGTGTATCTGGTTTTATGTGGAGGTCCTTTATCCACATAGACTTGAGCTTTGTACAAGGGGATAAGAATGGATCAATTTTCATTCTTCTACATGTTGTCTTCCAGTTGAACCAGCACCATTTGTTGAAAATGCTGTCCTTTTTCCACTGGGCAGTTTTAGCTCCTTTGTCAAAGATCAAGTGACCATAGGAGTGTGGGTTCATTTCTGGGTCTTCAATTCTATTCCATTGATCTTCCTGCCTGTCTCTGTACCAATACCAGGTAGTTTTTATCACTATTGCTCTGTAGTACAGCTTGAGGTCAGGGATGGTGATTCCTCCAGAAGTTCTTTTATTGTTGAGAATAGTTTTCGCTATCCTGGGTTTTTTGTTATTCCATATGAATTTGAGAATTTCCTTTTCTAACTCTGTGAAGAATTGAGTTGGGATTTTAATGGGGATTGCATTGAATCTGTAGATTGCTTTTGGCAAGATGGCCATTTTTATTATATTAATCCTGCCAATCCATGAGCATGGGAGATCTTTCCATCTTCTGAGATCTTCTTCAATTTCTTTCTTCAGAGACTTGAAGTTCTTGTCATACAGGTCTTTCACTTGCTTGGTTAGATTCACACCAAGGTATTTTATATTATTTGCAACTATTGTGAAGGGTGTCATTTCCCTAATTTCTTTTTCAGTCTGTTTATCTTTCATGTAGAGGAAGGCTACTGATTTGTTTGAGTTGATTTTATAACCAGCCACTTTGCTGAAGTTGTTTATCAGGTTTAGGAGTTCTCTGGTTGAAGTTTGGGGGTCACTTAAGTATACTATCATATCATCTGCAAATAGCGATATTTTGACTTCTTCCTTTCCTATTTGTATCCCTTTGACTTCTTTTTGCTGTCTAATTGCTCTGGCTAAGACTTCCAGTACTATATTGAATAGGTAGGGGGAGAGTGGGCAACCTTGTCTAGTCCCTGATCTTAGTGGGATTGCTTCAAGTTTCTCTCCATTTAGCTTGATGTTGGCTACTGGTTTGCTGTAAATTGCTTTTACTATGTTTAGGTAGGGGCCTTGAATTCCTGATCTTTCCAAGACTTTTATCATGAAGGGATGTTGAATTTTGTCAAATGCTTTCTCAGCATCTAGTGAGATGATCATGTGGTTTTTTTCTTTAAGTTTGTTTATATAGTGGATTACATTGATGGATTTCCGAATATTGAACCATCCCTGCATTCCTGGGATAAAACCTACTTGATCATGATGGATGATTGTTTTGATGTGGTCTTGGATTCGGTTTGCTAGAATTTTATTGAGTATTTTTGCATCGATGTTCATAAGGGAGATTGGTCTGAAGTTCTCTTTCTTTGTCGGGTCCTTGTGGGGTTTGGGTATGAGTGTAATTGTAGCTTCATAGAACGAATTGGGTAGTGTTCCTTCTGTCTCTATTTTGTGGAATAGTTTGAAGAGAATTGGTATTAGGTCTTCCTTGAAGGTCTGATAGAATTCAGCACTAAAACCATCTGGTCCTGGGCTTTTTTTAGTGGGGAGGCTTTTGATGACTGCTGCTATTTCCTGAGGGGTTATGGGACTATTTAGATGGTTTATCTGCTCCTGGTTTAACTTCGGTACCTGGTATCTGTCGAGGAAATTGTCCATTTCATCCAGGTTTTCCAGTTTTGTTGAGTATAGGCCTTTGTAGTAGGATCTGATGATTTTTTGAATTTCTTCAGTTTCTGTTGTTATGTCTCCCTTTTCAGTTCTGATTTTATTAATTTGGATACTGTCTCTGTGCCCTCTGGTTAATCTGGCTAAGGGTTTATCTATCTTGTTGATTTTCTCAAAGAACCAACTCCTGGTTTTATTGATATTTTGTATTGTTCTTTCTGTTTCTATTTGGTTGATTTCAGCCCTGAGTTTGATTATTTCCTGCCTTCTACTCCTCCTGGGTGTATTTGCTTCTTTTTGTTCTAGAGCTTTTAGTTGTGCAGTCAACTTGTTAGTGTGTGCTCTTTCCAGTTTCTTTTTGTAGGCACTTAGAGCTATGAGATTTCCTCTTAGCACTGCCTTCATGGAGTCCCACAAGTTTTGGTATGATGTGTCCTCATTTTCATTGAATTCTAAAAAGTCTTTAATTTCTTTCTTTATTTCTTCCTTGACCAAGTCATCACTGAGTAGAGAGTTGTTCAGTTTCCATGTGTACGTGGGTTTTCCATTGTTTTTGTCATTATTAAAGACCAGTCTTAGTCCGTGGTGATCTGATAAGATGCAAGGGATTATTTCAATCTTTTTGTATCTGTAGAGGCTTGTTTTGTGACCAATTATATGGTCTATTTTGGAGAAGGTACCATGAGGTGCTGAGAAAAAGGTATATTCTTTTGTTTTAGGATGAAATGTTCTATAGATGTCTGCTAAGTCCATTTGGTTCATAACTTCTGTTAATTTCAAAGTGTCTCTGTTTAGTTTCTGTTTCCATGATCTGTCCATTGCTGACAGTGGGGTGTTGAAATCCCCCACTATTATTGTGTGAGGTGTAATGTGTGTTTTGAGCTTTAGTAAAGTTTCTTTTATATATGTAGGTGCCCTTGCATTTGGAGCATAGATGTTCAGAATTGAGAGTTCACCTTGGTAGATTTTTCCTTTGATGAGTATGAAGTGTCCTTCCTTATCTTTTTTGATTAATTTTGGATGAAAGTCGATTTTATTTGATATTAGAATGGCTACTCCAGCTTGTTTCTTGGGACCATTGGCTTGAAAAATTGTTTTCCACCCTTTTATTCTGAGGTAGTGTCTGTCTTTGTCACTGAGGTGCGTTTCTTGTATGCAGCAAAATTCTGGGTCTTGTTTGTGTATCCAGTCTGATAGTCTGCTTCTTTTTATTGGGGAATTGAGACCATTGATGTTAAGAGATATTAAGGAAAAATGATTGTTGCTTCCTGTTATTTTTGTTATTAGAGGTAAAGTTATGTTTGTATCTTTTTGGGGGGTTGTTGGAAGATTACTTACTTGCTTTTCCTAGGTTGTAGTTTCCCTCCTTGTGTTGGCATTTTCCATCAATTATCCTTTGAAGTGCTGGGTTTGTGGGAAGATATTGTGCAAATTTGGTTTTGTCATGGAATATCTTGGTTTCACCATCTATAGTGATTGAGAGTTTTGCTGGGTATAGTAATCTGGGCTGGCAATTGTGTTCTCTTAGTGTCTGTATGATGTCAGTCCAGGCTCTTCTGGCTTTTATAGTCTCTGGTGAGAAGTCTGGTGTAATTCTTATAGGTCTGCCTTTATATGTTACTTGACCTTTTTCCCTTACTGCTTTTAGTATTTTTTCTTTGTTTTGTGCATCTGATGTTTTGATTATTATGTGACGGGAGGTATTTCTTTTCTGGTCTAGTCTATTTGGTGTTCTGTAGGCTTCTTGTATGTTTATGGGCATCTTGTTCTTTAGGTTAGGGAAGTTTTCCTCAATAATTTTGTTGAAGATATTTACTGGCCCTTTAAGTTGGGAATCTTCATTCTCATCTATACCTATTATCCTTAGGTTTGGTCTTCTCATTGTGTCCTGGATTTCCTGGATGTTTTGAGTTAGGAGTTTTTTGCATTTTGCATTTTCTTTGACAACTGTGTCAATATTTTCCACCGTATCTTCTGCATTTGAGATTCTCTCTTCTATCTCTTGTATTCGGTTGGTGATGCTTGCGTCTGTGACTCCTGATCTCTTTCTTAGGTTTTCTATCTCCATGGTTGTCTCCCTTTGAACTTTCTTTATTGTTTCTATTTCTAGTTTCAGATCCTGAATGTTTTTGTTTAATTCCTTCTTTGTGTTTTCTTCCATTTCTTTAAGGGATTTCTGTGATTCCTCTTTAAGGGCTTCTATCTGTTTACTTGTACTCTCCTGTATTTCTTTAAGGGAGTTACTTAATTCCTTCTTATAATCCTCTATCATCATCATGAGAAGTGATTTTAATTCTGAATCCTGCTTTTCAGGTGTGATGGGGTGTTCAGGGCTTGCTATATTGGGAGAATTGGGCACTGATGATGCCAAGAAACTTTGGTTTCCGTTGCTTATGTTCTTGCGCTTGCCTTTCGCCATCTGGTTAACTCTAGTGGTACCTGCCCTCACTGTGTAAAACTGGAGTCTGTATTTCCAGTTATCTTGCTTATTGCAGAGCTCCTCAGAGTCCAGAGGCCTCTGTGGTCTTATGCTCCTAATCTCCTGGGTGGAATAACTCCTGGGACTCAGGCCACCTCTTGGATCTGGAAATCCTTCTGCTCTGAGTGCAGTGGGTCCTCGATGACTCAGGATTCAGTTTCAGCTGCTCTGAGTGCAGTGGCTCCAGCTGCTCTGAGTGCAGTGGCTCCTGGATGACTCAGGATTCAGTTTCTCAACAGGACAGGAGCAGACCAACTCTGTGTCTGCTCCAGCCCAGAGGACCAGGCAGGGGCAGAAGGGAAGTGGAATTCCGGAGGGGCGGGGTTTGGGTAGCTGCTGTGCCCTGGATGTCCCTGGCTCCCCGATCTATCTCTGGGGTTTAGGGAGTGAGATGGAGTTCTTACCAGCTGCTCTGAGTGCAGTGGCTCCTGGATGACTCAGGATTCAGTTTCTCAACAGGACGGGAGCAGACCGACTCTGTGTCTGCTCCAGCCCAGAGGACCAGGCAGGGGCAGAAGGGCTGGGTTGGTTTTTTTTTTTTTTTTTTTGCCTTGGTACAGGGTATTCTGTGTATCTTTTAAGGGGTGTGGACCTCCAGCCCTTGTCAGGGACTTTGTTACATTGAAACATTAGCTACAGTTTGCACATCTTTAGTGCTACAAAGCAGTCAGTCCCTCACACTGTTTCTACCATATTTCATCTCTCCTGCTAATGCACAGTTTACTGTTTCTCTTCCCCGTGAATGCACAGTTTGCTGTTTATGTCTGCTGTTAATGTATAGTTGGGTTGCATTCAGTTTTGCTGCATTGAGGAAGGTTCACCCCTCCCCTTCAGGTTCACTTGCCAAGTTGTCTGGCTATGAAACTGCATGCTCTACTTCACTGGTAAAGGTCAAAGTGACCCCCATCAATTTATGTCCTCCACTCCCTATTCCCATCCCCGAAGTGACTGTGAGTTATCTACTTCCAAGTAAGTGCTTTAGAATGATTACCCATGGGTAATGTAAGCCATTCATAAGGAATCTCCTTTCCTCTCCCTTCAGAATGGTGGAAGAGGTTTTCACTGGCTCGGTGCTATTTATTGATGTGAGTTCTGGAAGGAAGGGGCTCTCATGGAGAAGCTCCCACTGAAAGGCCACTGAGATGCTCCAGACTATGAGGGTCTGGAAGGTACGTGGAGTACCTCCCAACACTCAGGATCTCAAGCAACAGGTCACAGGAGTTTGGATTCTGGAACTTAACCATATGAAAGGGGCTTCCTGGGTACTGTGAGCTTCTGGGCTAATATCCACTTATCAGTGAGTGCATGCCATGTGTGTTCTTTTGTCATTGGGTTACCTCACTCAGGATGATATTTTCTAGTTCCATCCATTTGCCTAAGATTTTCATGAATTCATTGTTTTTAATAGCTGAGTAGTACTCCATTGTGTAAATGTACCACATTTCTGTATTCATTCTTCTGTTGAAGGACATCTGGGTTCTTTCCAGCTTCTGGCTATTATAAATAAGGCTGCTATAAACATAGTGGAGCATGTGTCCTTGTTAAATGTTAGAGCATCTTCTGGGTATATGCTCAGGAGTGGTATAGCTGGATCCTCAGGTAATACTATGTCCAGTTTTCTGAGGAACTGCCAAACTGATTTCCAGAGTGGTTGACACACAATTCACATGAAGCTCATGAAGAAGGAAGACCAAAGTGTGGGTGCTTCGATCCTTCTTAGAAGGAGTAACAAAATACTCATGGGAACAAATATGGAGACAAAGTGTGGAACAGAAACTGGAGGAGGGGTTGTCCAGAGACTGCCCCACCTGGGTATCCATCCCTTGTGCAGTTGCCAAAGGCAGACGCTATTGTGGATGCCAGGAAGTACATGCTGACAGGAGACTGATTTAGCTGTCTCCTTAGAGGCTCTATATACAGAGGCGGATGCTCGCAGCTAACCATTGAACTGATCAAGGAGTTTCCAATGGAGGAGTTAAGAGAGAAGACTGAGGGAGCTGAAGGGGTTTGCAGACCCATGGGGAGGGCAATAATACCAACCAACCAGAGCTCCAAGGATCTAAACCACCAGCCTGGAAGCACACAGGCTGCATCCATGGCTCCAGCTATATATGTAAGGGAGGATGGCCTTGTTGGGCATAGGTGGGAGAGGAGGCCCTTGGTCCCATGAAGGCTAGATGCCCCAGTGTGGGGGAATTCGAGGGCAGGGAGGTGGGAGTGGGTGGGGGCATACCCTCATAGAAGCAGGAGGAGGGGAGATGGAATAGGGGGTGTCTGGGGGGGACAGGAAAGGGGATAACATCTGAAATGTAAATAAATAAAATATCCAATAAAGAAACATAAAAAAAGAAGGAAAGAAAGAAAGAAGAAAGAAAAGAAAGGAAGGAAAGAAAGGAAGGAGAGAGAGAGAGAGAGAAAGAAAGGAAGAAAGAAAGGAAGAAAGGAAGAAAGAAAGATGAAAGAGGCTTCCTGAGGGAGCACTGACTCTGAAGTCTGGGTCCTTGCACAGAGAACAGAATGAGCCTTCAAACCCAGGAAGCAGCTCTGTCTGGTGTCAAAGGTAAAGACATGGGCTGGAGAGATGGCTCAGCCGTTAAAGGCTAGGCTCACAACCAAAGGTAAAGACATAAACAGGAAACCACAGGCCAACACATCTTACTAACAGAGCTGCAAAACTCTTTAACAGAGAGATAGCAGTGGGATCTGGCAACAGCAGGGATTAAGATCCTCTTAACACTTGAGGTTTATCCTAGGAACCTAAGGCACCAAGATGTGAAGAGCTTGACTCTGGGGAGAGGCTACCTCAAAACAAAAGAAGATTCGGAAAATTAATACGGCATTTTAGTGGAATAAATGTTTAAAAAGCACACATCACCCCAATAGACACAGAAAACGTATGGGATACATAAATCCAGTACCTCTTCATAAGGAAAACAGTTGTCAAGGGAGGACCAAGAAGGGAACATACCTCCTGCTGATAGAGGACATCCACGAAACCCCACAGCTAACACCACCCTGGATGAATCAGAAGATGAGAATAATACCTCTTTAGATGCTTCTATTCAACATTGAGTTGGATGTTCTAGGAAGGGATTTAACAAGAAAAAGAAACAAAAGAATTCAGGCTGGAAAAGAAGAAATAAGATTACCTCTATTAATAGGGAACTTCATCTTATGTCTAGAAAATTATGAAAATGTCACTAAAAATGATGACTTATCAAGACTGTAGAAGGTAAATTCAATATATAAAATGAACTATTTCTCTATACTATCAACAAAAGCAATTTAAGAAAATGGTTCTATTTTTATATGGCAATCTCAGAGAATAAAATATGTAGAAATACGTTTTAAAAAGAAGTATAAATTTTATATTCTGCAACAATACAAAGCAGCATTCAAATAAAGAAATTTCAAGTGAGTGAAAAGACAGCCTTTGTTCAAGGGTCAAAAGACGGAGCAGGGCTGACTCCCCCAGTGCTGTTATGAACAGGGCTGACTTTCCCACACTGCTCTAATGACTGTGTTGGTTTTGTTGTTGCTGTTTTGAATTTTCTTTGCATGTTCTTTGTCTGCATTTCCTAAGATTGCGTTTTTCATATGTTTTCACATTCTAAGTTTCACTCCCCCAACTCCTCTTAGATCCTCCACACTATTCCACCTCCCTACCGCCACACCCCTTCTTTCTCTTTGAAAAAACAAAAAAGCCCAAGAAACAACAAAAACAACAAAAGTGAAGATAAACAAAACACCAATAAAACAAACAAACAAACAAACAAACAAAAAACATCCCCAAAACCCAAACAGAGCAAGATGAGATAAAAGAAAAAGCATCTACAAAAACACCACTGAGTTTGTTTTGTGTTAGCCAGCACTAATTATGCTCAGCGACGCTCCATTGGGGAAAATTAACTTTTCCTTTGCAAGTAGCTATCAATTGCAGATAGTTTCTTGATTAGTGGTGGGAGCCTGTGTCCACTTCCACCACTCAGTACTGGCGTCCTGTCCGGCTTGAACCTGTGTAGGCTCTGTTTGTACTGTCAATAGTCTCTGGGAGTTCGTATGTATGCAGTCCTGTTGTGTCGAGAAGACACTGATTCTTGGTGTCCTCTATTCTTTCTTGCTCCTATCTTTCTGCCTTCTCTTCCACATAGATCCCGGAGCCTTGAAGGAAGGGGTTTGATGAAGACATCCTGTTTAGGCTTGGGCACTCCAAAGTCTCTCACTCCCTGCACGTTGTCCAGTTTTGGGTCTCCATGTTAGTTGCCATCTACTGTAAGCAGCAGCTTCTGTGAAGATGGCTGAGTGAGGTGATTGATCTATGGTTGTAACAGTATGATTTTAGGAGTCGTTTTGACTGCTATGTTCCTTTTACAGAACAGTAGTATTTGGTTTTCCATGATCAAGAACCATGATCTATCCTGTCTCAGGTTCTTGGCCACTCAAGTAGTGTCAAACATGGGCCCCATCTCTTTGACTAGGCTTTAAATTCAATCAGAGAGTGTTTGGTTAGTCTCACAATATTTGTGCCACTATTACACTAAGACTATCTTTAAGGTAGGTTGCTATTGTAGGTCTAGAATTTGTAGTTGGGTTGATGGTTATCTCTTTCCTCTGACAACGTGCGAAGTATCTGCCAGTACCATGAACACTAGTCAGTAATAGGTGAAGCCTCTACGTGGGTACCAGCTTGATGTTTTTGTGTTTAATGCATGTTATTTTCAGCAATATGTTTCACTGTAAGTTTGTGAGGAGTAATCAACAGCCTTGACAGTAGCCAGAGTTCTTTAGGAGTCTCTAGGAGTCCCCCTTTGTCAACAACTCAACTACATGTAACTGATTCCTGACACTGGATGTTTCACCTGGTGGCATAAGATGTCTAGATGGGCCGGGCAGTGGTGGCACACGCCTTTAATCCCAGCACTTGGGAGGCAGAGGCAGGTGGATTTCTGAGTTCGAGGCCAGCCTGGTCTACAGAGTGAGTTCCAGGACAGCCAAGGCTACACAGAGAAGCCCTGTCTGGAAAAACAACAACAAAAAACAAAACAACAACAACAACAAAGATGTCTAGATGGGGGATTTTCTACCCCATTGTTTATACAAAGTATAAATCAAAACAGTGTAGAAGACTGGGTTTGTACTTTATTTGGTAAAGTGTTACTTAGCATATATGAGGCCCTGGGTTTGACCCCAGCACCACCAAAACTGAATGTGGTGGCACATGCCTCTAGTCTCAGACCAGCCTCATGACTGGGTCAGCTTCAGCAGAGGGAATAAGAGTCCCATATCAGAACTTTCTTGGAGATATGCAGCCATACGGGACCAGCAATGCTGCCTTTCAGAGAAGATAATGGTCAACCAGTTTTGGGAGAGCAGGAAGCTTGTATAGTGCTTAGATGCCACCGGTGGGTGGTAGCATGGGCCATTGTTGGTCATTGATCACTCCTCCCCCAAACTCAGTTATGTGAGTGGCAATGATATTCACAGAAGAGTTTCAGACTGCATCTTACATGAAGTCATGAGAAACCATCTTTCTGTGGGAGCTGGCAAATCTGTATGGCAGACATATACTTCCCATAAAACACCTCCAAATAGCCTGTTTACTGTGAAACAACTGTAGCAAAGGACAAAACAAAGAGAAAGCCCATGTGGACTTTGAGCTTTTCAAACCAATGAGCACATCACTGCATGTGGCAAATGCCATAGAGGCTCGTGTGGCCCAGGTTTCAGGGACAGCATGCTGGTTTTATGTAATAGGTGGCAGTGCTGTTCTTTGCCACACTCCAAGGAAACACAAGGCAAGTCCCGAATGAATTCTCTGACAGTCTGGAGGAAGCAGGAAGTAAAGTTAAAGTTGCCTCCTATTAGCTTACGCTGGCAACACTAAACAACATGAAAACAGCAGGAGGTGGGCAAACGCATTCAGTCTGACGTGTTTGATTTGAGGTGATCAAGACTTTTAGAACCAGTCCATGTAGCCTATGGTGAAGGAAATGGATTCCCAAGACTCTGTCTACCTAGCTCCCCTTCAACACACAGTCGCTGAAGAGAAGAAATCAAAAGGATGCTAATCGTGGGGAGTCAGCCAGACTCGGGCAGGTACTGCTTTCGTGTAGAGAGAGACCCCAGCCTTACAATCCAAACATTTTCAGAACTTAATCCATGAACATTGGATACTGAAAATTAAAACCAAATCAGATCCAACCCTATGGCTTCACTCTGCCTTTAACCACTGAGCTGTCTCTCCAGCTCCACACAAAAGGTTTTTTTTGTTTTGTTTTGTTTTTAAAGGCAGTATCTCACTGTGTAGCTCTGGCTATCCTGGAATTCTATATAGATCAGGCTGGCCTCAAACTCACAGAGATCTCCCTGCCTCTGCTTTCCAGTGCTAGGATTAAAGGACTGCACCACCATGCCCTGCAAAACTCTGCTATTAACTTTTAAAAGTTAATTCAAGTGGGCAAGCGGAATGGATCAGCGATTAACAGCACTTGCTGCTCTTACAGAGAACCTGGTTCAGTTCCTAGTATGCACATGTTGGCTCAATGCCATTCGTTATTCCTGTTCCAGGGATCCAATGCCCTCTTCTGACCTTCACAGGGACCAAGCACACATGTTGTGGATATACCTACATGCAGTTAAAAACACACATCAAATAAATCTAATTTTAAAAAAGTTAACAGAAGTGAGGTCCTGTGGGTATGTTTCTTATTTCGATTACGTAAAAATTGAGAATTGTCACTTACCTGACAGTCTCTGCTTTCACTGTGTAGAGATATGGTAGATTCTGGAGCTCCTTCTCTTTTGGCTTCTGTTTAATGTTGAAAGGGTGAGCTAGTCAAAGACAGTTTCAGCGTCCCTCCCTCATATTCCCCTGACTGTCGGTTAAAATGATGCAAATGCACTGATGGCCAAACTGACTGTGCTGAAGCACAGGGGCCGGGGCGTCATTGATTTGCTCTGTGTGGGGGCTCATTGGAGCTCAGTGTTTGGAAGCCCTTTGTATTGCTAGCTTTGCTAAGAGGCTTTGTCATCTTGATCTCCTAGAAACCAGTGTGGGTGGATAGGATGAGCCAACCATGCCGCTGCTGTGGTCGGAAGAAATAAATGTGCACTTTAAAAAGAAGAGAAAAAGGGTTTCAATTCTAAAGATTGTTTTATTCTGCTTACCGTCAAGTCTACCTTTGATGAAAGGACTCGGTTATGTTTCCTTCTGTTACATGAATACTAGAGTTCTTTAAATAAACTGCTTGAGTTTTCGTGGAATGACTGCCACGAAAGCCCATGGTGAGTATCCGCTTCAAAACTGGGCCTTCCGAGCACCTCTCAGATGAGAGACTGTGGGGGGAGGTGGGAAGGGCAGGGGTGGGCACAGAGAGGACACGGCTTCCAGCACCTTGTTGGATCCCAAGGTTGGCCTGGAAACCTGACTCTTCTGGTTCACAGATGGGCTATGAGTTAGACTTGAATGCAGCTAGAGCACAAGGCCAGGTGTGCTTGAGGTGGCACAGTGTAAGAGTGAACAGTGTACGGTACACCAGTGATAGCAACAGAAAAAAGCACGTCAAATGGACTGCTTGAAAAGTCACTAGTGTTACCCAAGTTAGAGGGGCACAGCTAGTTTTCAAATCGCTCAGTCTCCAGATGTTTTACTTCATTGACTTGACTCCGCAACCTGCAGCTTCATCTGAAGAGCTTCTTGTCTCCAAGTCACAGACCTGCCTGTCGTCAGTTCTGTTTCTTGGAATGAAGGGAATATGCCTTTAATGGAAAGTTTCTGCTTCCCTTGCTCTACTCGGAGGTCCAAGTGGCCATCCTTTAGCCAGATGTCAAACCCCAGACAGAAGAAGTGATTCTCTGGAACCAGCTTTTGTTTAGGGCTCTGCATCTTGTCTGAAGCATTCTCGAGAGCAAACCTGAGTCCATTCAGTCTCTCTCTTGAATCCCATTTTTACCAAAAACCTTACAGGTTTTAATTTGGAGTAATGAAAATAGTCTAAAATTGATGACTTCACAACGATGTGCACATTCTGGGAATCTGTATTACAGTGTGTGTGTGCGAGTTTGTGCAAATAAGCACATATGCATATGTGTGTTCATGAATGCCGATGTGTGCATGTATGTATGCATATGTGTGTTCATGAATGCATATGTGTGCATGTATGTATGCATATGTGCACATGTGTTTTCGGTGGAGATTCAAGGTCAAGGTCAGGTTTTTTCCTCTTTAAACTTTTTTTTAGATAGGGTCTCTCATTGGACATGGGGTTCATCAATTTGGTTCAATGGCCAATGCATAATCTAAAGGTATCCCTCTGTCTTTACTGGCCCCCAGTGACTGCTAAGGCTGAGGTTACAGGCATGCACTGCTCTGGTGGTTTGAATAAAATGGCCCTATAGGTCCATAGGGAGTGGCACTATTAGGAGATTAGGAGGTGTGGCCTTGTTAGAGTAGATGTGGCCTTATTGGAGGAAGTGTGTCACTGTGGGGCGGGCTTTGAGGTCTTATACACTCAAGCTATGCCCAGTGTGGCTCACAGTCTCCTTCTGCTGCCTGTGGACCAAGATGTAAAACTCTCAGCTCCTTCTCCAGTGCCGAGTCTGCCTGAGTGCTACCGTGCTTCCCGACATGATAATGGACCAAACTTCTGAAACTGTAAGGAAGCTCCAGTGAAACCTTTCCCTTTTTAAGAGTTCCTGTGGCCATGGTACCTCATCACAGCAATAGAAACCCTAAGACAACTGCCATCTCTGGATTTTGTACTTGGCACGCACCACTGTGTCTGGCATTTCATCTGAACCCTGATCTTCATGCTTGTGCAGTGGGCACGTTACTGAGTTAACTCACAAGCCAGAGATTTTACATATCAATCAAGAAGGCAAATTATTTAAATGATGACATGAGAACCCATTTTGCAAGGCTGTAACCTCAGCCTTAGCAGTTGTTGGAGGCCAATAAAGACAGGAGGATACCTCTAGAACCATATGAAGAGCCATAGAACCAAATTGATGAGCTCCAGGTTCAAGGAGAGACCCTATCTTTTTTTTTTTTTTTTTTTTGGTTTTTCGAGACAGGGTTTCTTTGTACATCCCTGGGTATTCTGGTACTCACTCTGTAGACCAGGCTGGCTCGAACTCAGAAATCCGCCTGCCTCTGCCTCCCAAGTGCTGGGATTAAAGGAGTGTGCCACCACAGTCCGGCAGAGAGATCCTATCTTAAAAAATTTTTTTTTTTTTAAAGAGCATCCAAACTATGGTTCACAGTTGTCTACATAAACAGTTCTAGGGCATCTGGTGTCTTCTAGTGTTTATGGGTACTGCATATATGTGACACATAAGTACAGGCAAAATATCCATATGCAAAAAGTTATTATTAAACAGTATGTATTAATTTTTGTCATTTTGTTGTTTTTGTGTACCCTGTTAGACATATTTTTATTCAGTGTTCTGGAATTGTTGCTTATGTATATTGGAGTGTGTTTAACCTTTTTTTTTTTCATATCCAAGTATTCTTTTCAGTATCTTTTGTAGAGCTGGCTTACTTGTTAAGATTTTTTTTTCACAGAGAAAACATGTTTTTCCTTCAATTATGACTGGCAGTTTTACTGGATATAGTAGTCTGACTGGCATTTATAGTCTTTTATAATTTATGGAACATTGGTTCAATCCTTCTGGCTTTCATGGTCTCCACTGAAAAACATCTGTTGTGATTCTGATGGACCTGCATTTATATGTGATTTGATGTTTTTCTCTTGCTGCTTTCAATATCCTTTGTTCTGTACGCTTAGATCTTGATAGGCATCTCTTTACTTAGAGAAGTTTTCTTCTATAATTTTTATTGCAAGTATTTTCTCTGTTCTGGCCTGGGTCTTCCCTTCTTTGACACCTACTATTTATAGTTTTTTTTTTTTTTTTTGTCTTTTATGGTTGGTGTCCCAGAATTCCTGCTTACTCTATTCTTTTTATTTTTGGATTTGCCATTTTGACTGGGGGATCCAATTCTTCCAACTGTCTTCAAGACCTGATATTCTCTCTTCTCTTCCATCCAATCTACTGGTGAGAATTTCCTCTGAACATTGTATCTGAATTTCTGAATTTTTCAAATTTTCATTTTGTCTTATTTCTTCCACACTTTATGAATTTGTGTGTCATTTGTCTTGGTTAGTGTTTCTATTGTTGTGACAAAACACCATGACCAAAAAGAAAATTGAGGAGGGAAGTATGGATTGGGCTTACACTTCCACATTATAGTCTACCACTGAAAGAATACAGAACAGGAACTCAAACAGGGCAGGAACCTGGAGGCAGGAGCTGTTGCAGAGGCCATGGAGGAGTGCTGCTTACTGGCTTGTTCTCCATAGCTTGCTTAGCCTGCTTTCTTAAAGAACCCAAGACCACCAATCCAGGTATGATACCATGCACAATAGGCTGGGCCCTCCCCTATTGTTCACTAATTAAGAAAATACCTTATAGTCAGATCTTATTGAGGCATTTTCTCAACTGAGGCTCCTTCATCTCTGGTGACCCTAGCTTGTGTCCTGTTGGCATAACACCAGCCAGTATACCATCCTCATGTAATCTTCTCTGTATGGTTCCAATTTTAGTATATGTGCTGCCGAGGCAAGTATACATTTTGGATTTTTTGAGAGATTCTCTTTATTAAATATTGATTTTATATCTTCAATTTTTCCACTCTTCCATTCAACCACGTTTTTGCATCTTCATTCTAGCATCCTCTTTGAGTTCTTTGATTGTTGCTATTTTTGAAATCATTCTCTTGTACATCAACTAAGTTGTTTTTCTCAGCAGGGGGGCATTACTATGAGAGTACTAATTTTTTATTAAAACTGATTTATGTTTGTATGTTTGTGATGGGACCTAAGCAAGCGGAGCTAGGTCACTGCCATTTTTTGATATGGAATCTTGTCTCCCATTTGTTGAGTGAAGCCATTTTTCTGTTATCTTAATTTGTCAGGTGGTTGACCTGGGGCTTAGGGTTCAGTTCTTTGGGCAATTCAGTGTTGATATTCAAATGGATTTCTTAGAGTATCAGCTCAGCTCAAACTGATTGATTTCTAATCCCAGTAGCAGACCTTCCATAGAGTTTTAGGATTCTTAGTCTTCAGGAGTCTGGGGAAGTGCTCAGAACCTTTCCTTATGTTAATGAGTGCTGGTGAAATTTTCTGTGAGAACCTGGGATGTCCTACATAAAGAGGAGGGTGGGGTGGGATGTAAGGCAGGTACAGGACACAAGCTCCTCAAGGCCAGTGGCAGAGGTACATGGAGTTACCAGTGTGTGCACCAGCTAGACATGAGCGCAGGTGTGCTCTGGTGGGTGTGTATGGGGTTAGGGGTGAGAATTGGGCCTCCCTACCTCTGTGCAGAAAGAACTACAGAAAGGCAGGCAGGGCTCAAGTCTTTGGCATGTTAGTTTTAGCTTTCATGTATGTATAAGTCGCGTGTTTAGTGTATTTCACCCTTATAACCCATTACCGTTCTCTTTCTTTTCACCCTTCCCTTCCCTTCCCATTAATCCCCTTAGTCACCTAAACAGTTTTTGTTTTTTTAAACATTTATTGTATTTCTATTTAATGTGTATATCTGTGTGAGAGTGTGCCTGCATAAGTTAATGTGCACCAGATGTATGGGTGCATGTCTTTGGAGGCCAGAGAGCACTGGATCCCCTGGAGGCAGAGTTATAGATGCTTGTGAGCCACCTGATGTGGGGGCTGAGGACTGAACCCAGGTCCTCTGCAGGAACAGTATGTTCTCTAAACAGCCGAGCATCGGTCATACTCTTTCCTAGACAGTTTTATGCCTACTTTCATGTCAGGTTGCACACATGATTATGTATCATGTGTTCTAGATTTAAGAACCATAGATGAGAAAAAACACACTGACTTTCTGTATCTCCAGTTACACCCATTTTCCAGCAGATGGCGTGAGTTCATTCTTTATGGCTGAAAAGTATTCTATTGTGCATTCATACCACACCTATCTATATTAGTCAGGCTTCTCTAGAGAACCTGAATTCAATCTCTCTCTCTCTCTCTCTCTCTCTCTCTCTCTCTCTCTCTCTCTCTTTTTCTCTCTCTCTCTCTCCCTCTCCATACTTACATACACGCACATGGAATTTATTAGAATGACTTACATTGTTGTGATCCAGCTAGTCCAACAATGGCAGGCTATGAACAGAAAATCCAAGAATCCAAAGGTTGCTCAGTCCACAAAATTGGATGTCTCAGCTGGTCTTCAGTATAAGTTGGAATCCCAAGGAAGTAGGCTTTAATACCAGTGAAGAAATGGACTTGCTGTCAAGGTGAGAGAGCAAACAGTCAAAGAGCAAAAGCTTCCTTCTTCGTCTTTATATACTCTTCCATAAGAAGGTAGGGCCTACTAGGACTATACAGAGAAACCCTGTCTCGAAAAACCAAAAAAAAAAAAAAAAAAAAAGAAGAAGAAGAAGAAGAAAAAGGTATGGCCTAGGTTAAAGATGTGTCTTCCTCCCTCAAAATTCAGATTAAAGATGAATCTTCCTACCTCAAAGGACCAAACTAGAAGTGAATCCACCCACTTCAAAACAAGCAAAAAAAAAAAAAAAACAAAAAAAAAAACAAAAAAAAACAAAAAAAACCCCAAAAAACAACTCACAAGTGCGACCTCCATTTCTGGATTGTAGTTCATGTCATATGCAGTCAAGTTGACAGCTAAGAATAGCTACCGCACTGTCTCTCTGTTGATGGACACATATGTTTATAGCTTAGCTGTTATGAATAGTGCTGCAGTAAACATCGATGCACAAGTTTCTCTGAGATGTGCTGACTAGGAGTCCTTTGGCTGAATAACCAGGAGTGACACAGTTGGTCACATGGTCTATTAGGGTTCTCTAGAGGAAAAGAACTTATCAACCTACTTGTCTCTATCTATCTATCTATCTATCTATCTATCTATCTATCTATCTATCATCTATCTATCTATCTATCATCTATCAAGGGGATTTATTAGAAGGCTTAGAAGGCTTATAGGGTGCAGTCTAGCTAGTCCAATAATGACTACCTACCAACAGAAGGTCCAAGGATCCAGTAATTGTTCAGTTTATGAAGCTAGATGTCTTGGCGGGTCTTCAGTATACACTGGAATCCTGAAAGAAGTAGGCTGTAATAACAGTGAAGGAACGGACTTGCTAGTGAGACTGAGAGCAAGCAGGCAAAGAGCAAACAAGCTTTCTTCTTCCATGTCCTTTATTTAGGCTGCCACCAGAAGGTGTGGCCCAGATTAAAAGTGGGTCTTCCCACCTCAAAAGAATTTGATTAAATGTCCCACCTCAAAGATCTAGATTGAATAGAAGTGGGTCTTCCCACTTCAATTTATTTAATTAAGAACAAATTTCCTCACTGGTGTACCCAGCTGTTTGGGTTTAAATTCATCCCGATGCAGTAAAGTTAACAAGAAGAGGCATCACAAGTCCATTCACTGTCAACCTGACCCACAAGCATGTCTCCCTACGTCAGGCTTCTTTCCAAATGAAAACAATAACCAGATCATAATTATGTCTAACATGATATAACTATCTCTCATACAACCACAAACACATCATAAATTTAGATTAGGTGACAATTTTCCTTGAGGGACATTCTTGTAGTATCTCAAACTTAAATATGATAATCACTGATATTCTCCTAATTGATGTAACATTACATGATAAAGAAATCAAGGGATGAAAATATATAAGTATCTGTACAAACACATTCTTAACAAAATATGGCAAACACTCATGTCATTTATGACCCTCATTTCTGCAGATGGTCACATGGCCCTAGCTTCCTCTACTACCCATTCGGTATTTCCTCCATCCTCAGCAAGCACACCTCAGCATGTCTTGGCTCTTTTCCTGGAGAAGTGACCCACACCTCCGTGGTCTAAATGGTCTCTGCCCTTTGTCGTCCTGCCTGAATTAGGCTGATGTAGTTCCCCATTGACTTTAATTACAGGACTTGATAGCACCATCAAGAGACACCCTAACACAGTGGTTCTCAACCTTCCTTCGACCCTTGAATACAGTTCCTTGTGTTGTGGTGACCCCCAACCATAAAATTATTTTCATCGCTACTTCATAGCTGTAATTTTGCTATTGTTGTGAATCATAATATAAATATGTGTGTCTTCTGATGGTTTCATTTGGCCCCAAGAAGGGGTTGTGACCCATACTGTTTGAGAACTGTCTCCCTAAAGGATCTCCTGCACTCTAGACATCAGAATTTAAGGGTGTGGGAACAGGAAGCCAAAACATTGCTAGTGGGTCTCTAGAGGTGATAGTAAGTGAAACTATTTCCTTTTCTACTCCTTGATTCCTGGACCCATGGATCCTGGCTATGGGAGAAACTGTACCATGTATCGGACTCTGATTCAAAGCATATACCTCCTTCTAGAGAACCCTGCCCAGGTCTCCATGTTGATCCCTCCTAATTGGCACTGTAACCATGTCTTCAAAAGGCTTATTCCATCTTTCTATCATGACAGCTACTTCAGGATAGTATAAGACCTGTGGATTCCATGATCATGGGCCCACTATCACGTGAGTTTTTTGGTCAGAAGCAATACTGTATGGAATACCTTGAGATATTCTGTAAGTCCATGTATGGTGGTTTGGGCAGAAGCATTACATGTAGGAAAGGGCAAACCCATAATCAGAATAAGTATCTATTCCAGTAGGAACAATGTGTAGTCCTTTCTGCAAAAGAAGTGCTCCAATGTAGTCAACCTGCCTCCAGGTCACTGGCTGGTCACCCTGATGGAATGGTGCTATCTCTGGGTCTCAGTGTTGGGCTCTGCTGTTGGCAGGTATGGAACTTAGCAGCAACTGTAGCTATCTCAGCCTTGGTGAGTGGCAATCCATGCCATTGGTCCCATGCATAATCCCCATCTCTGCCACCATGGCCACTTTATTCATGGGCCTATTGGGATGGCTGAATGGAGGACAGGAATGGGTGGGAAAGAGGCTCACTGTCCACAGAATGGTTTGTCCAATCTACTTGATTACTAAACTCTTCAGTTGACGTCACCCTTTGATAAGCATTTGCAAGAGACACAAATACCTTCACAACCTTTGCCCATTTGGAGGGATCTATCCACATACTTCTTTCGAAGATGTCTCAACAATTTTCTAGTCCTATTCTTCCTGAGTCTCTGACCATCCAGACAATCCATTGGCTACAGCTCATGAATCAATGAGCAATCACACATCTGGCCATTTCTCCTTCTAAACAAAATGTATGACTATGTGTACTACCCAAAGTTCTGCCCACTGTGAAGATTTCCCTTCACCCAGCTTTCAGGGTTGTAATGCTGCAGCTGTCTACTTCTGCATGATACTTGCATAACATGCAGAACTGTCAGTAAACCAGGTCCTAGTCTTCCCTTCCCTAGTCAACTCATTATAGGAAACACCCCACAAGGCTATAGGTTTACGCTTAGCAGCAGAAGGCATTGCAATGGGTGTAGAAACCACAGGCAGTTAGGCAAGTTCTTCATGTAGCTTGCTTGTGCCTTCAGAACCTGCTTGGGTCAGTCATAGATATACCACCTCTATTTGATAATGGATTTCTGCTGTGTGTATTCTACTTTATGACTTGGTGGGTCTGATAAAACAAAGCTCATGATGGGCAGCTCAGGTCACATGATAACTTGGTGCTCCATTGTCAAAATACAGTTTTCACTAAGGCCCCATAGCGGGCCAAGAGCTGTTTCTCAAAAGAATAATACTTGTCTGCAGATGATGGTAGACTTCCTCCAATATCTCAAAGGTCTTTTCTGTGATTCACCTATATTTCTTTTTTCTTCTTTCTTCTTCTTTTCTCTTCTTTTTTTCCTTCTTTTTTTCTTTTTTTTTCTTTTTGGTTTATTCTCACCTATATTTCTTATTTCAAATGATTTAATTAAGGAAAAAAAAATCCCTCACAGATGTGCCCAGCCATTTGGGTTTTAGTTAATTACAGATGTCATCAAGTTGATAACCGAGAGTGGCTGTCACACATGGCAAATCAGTTGTGAGTTATTTGAGAAACATACATACTGACTTCCATGGTGGTTGATCTACTTGTGTCGCCATCTGAAGTGCAAATATCCTTTCCTTAGGCCACACCCTCATCAATATATGCTATTGATTCTTTTACTATTTTGAGACAAGGTTTCTCTACATTGTCCTGGCTATCCTGGAACTCAATATGTAGACCAGGCTGGCCTCAAACTCAGAGATCCATCTGCCTCTGCCTTATGAGTATAGGGATTAAAGGTGTGCGCCACCACTCCTGAATGTTATTACTTTCTTAATGACAGCCATTCTGAGGGAGTCAGATGGAATCTGGTGTGGCTTTGGTTTGCATTTCACTGGTGGCTGCTACAGAGGTGTACAGTTTTCATGTTTACTGACCTGGGTCTCATGCTTTAGGAGCCATTACTTCCAGTAGCCCATTTATTGAGTTGATTTCTTTAGGATTTTGAATTCTTTGCTTAGTCTGGATATTTTCATCAGATGTGTAGCTAACAGAGAATTTATCCCGTTCTGCAGATCATCTCTCACTTACTTGTTTTCTTTGAGGTAGACAAGCCTCTGAATTTCATATGATCCCACTTGCCAGCTGTTGGTCTAATTTCCTGAGTGACAGGCATCCTGGTGATGAAGTCCTCACTCATCTCATGCCTCTGTCTTGAAGGGTTTTCTCTCCTTTTTCTTCTAACGGTGTCAGAGGTTCAGGTCTTTTTTTTTTTTTTTTTTGGTTTTTCTAGACAGGGTTTCTCTGTGTAGCCCTGGCTGTCCTGGAACTCACTCTGTAGACCAGGCTGGCCTCGAACTCAGAAATCTGCCTGCCTCTGCCTCCCAAGTGCTGGGATTAAAGGCCTGAGCCACCACTGCCTGGCAGAGGTTCAGGTCTTTCTTTGATTCAGTTGGATTTGATTTCTGTGCAGGGCAAGTTTTTGTGATCCAGTTCCATTTTTCTAACATGGACATCTTGTTTCCCCAGCATGCTTTCTTAAATAGGCTGTCTTCCCCAAGACACATTCTGCATCTTTGTCAAAACTGTGTAGTTACTATAACTACGTAGGTTTACATCTGGCTCTTGTATTCTAGCCTATTGCTCTCCATGCCTGTGTCTGTGTCAGTGCCACGCTGCTTTTGTTACTACAGCTTTGTAGTACAGATTGAAAGTAGAAATGGTGGTACCTCAAACATTATTCTTTGCCTCAGGGTTGCTTTATCTGGAGTCTTTGGTACTTCCGTGTAGGGTTTTTTGTTTTTGTTTGTTTGTTTGTTTTGAGGAGTTTTGGACCGGCAAAGAGGCTTTATTAGAGAACATCAGGACCACATAAGTCTAAGGAGTTAGCATTAAGGCCCTTCTTGCTAAAGATTGAAGCAGCATTAACAATGCCTCAGGGTTGTTCTGCATCTGTTGCTTAGCACAGCCTACCATCAGGGTAATGCGTGACCATCTTCTGGCTGGTCATCTCAAGGATGTGTAGTCCCTGGGTTCAGACAGAGAGAAGCATGTTGGCCACGGACCCATAGATACTTCTGGCAGATATCAGAAGACAGGGGAGGGACGTTCATGTCCTTGCCTCCTGCTGCAGACCATGCCATGGTCACATGACTTTTCAGATTATTTTTTTTTCTAGTTCTGTTGGGATTTGATTTACAGTGGATTGGGTCTGTAGATTACTTTTGGCAAGACAGCCATTTTCACAGCGTCCATTCTTCTAACCCACGGCATGAGATAGCTTTTCACTATCTAGTGCCTTCAGTTTTTCTCTTGAGTATTTATAGGGTCTTTTACTTCCTCAGCTACACTTACTTTTATCCCAAGTGGGTTTTTGTTTATTTGTTTGTTGGTTGGTTGGTTTCGGTTTTGATTTGTTGTGATTGTGAATTGTTTCCTTGAGTTCTTTCTCAGCATATTTGTCCTGGGTATCTGAGAAGGCTGCCGACATTAATTTTGGGACATTAATGGATTGTAGGGGCAGCAGAGTTTCCCCCAATCTGAGTACCATTCCCAGAGCCTCTCCACCCAGACAGATGAGGCAGCTATATCTGTCTTTCCTTTTGAGCCCAAAGTCCTGAGTGTCTGTGGATTTGGACCTCAGTCCTCATCTCTGCTAGGCTGAGAAGTACAGAGGAAGGGCAGATGTCCTGATCATTGTCCCCAGGGAACATGTCAGTTCCCGAAAGAGAACTGCTGAGGGCAACTGTCTCAGAGGAAGGAAGAATCTGGCTGGCTGCAAGTGCTGACAACACAGAGACACCACAGATGGGAGCACTGACATGGTGGATGTGCAGCAGGGTAGGAGTCCCTGTCCTGGGCAGCGGATACGGCTTATATGCAAATGCCCACATCTGACACGGATGGGCTGTGAGCCCCATTTCTACATGGGACCCCCTCTTCCTGCTCTCAAATCTCTCCTAGCCTCATACATACTGTTCTTTAAACAATTCTGATTCTCATAGTCTTCTTCTAACTACTCAGCTCCCAAGATCTCAATCTGGCACTGAGAGGGCCCAAGGGATCCCAGAGCACTCCTTCACGAATGCTTTCTGAAGGTTTGCCTGCTATATGCTGTTTCCTGTTGCACAGGGAAGAGTACAGTGGGTCTGTAGTCTTGTGTCTCTGTAGCTGCTTGTCTATCTGACTATATCTGAATGGGTATATGTGCCTTTAAAATTGAACTTGAGCTCAGCACCAGTTGTCTTTCCTTTGAGGACATGATGCAAAGGCCTCAAAGCCTGAGGAAACTCTGCTAGTTGGAGACTAGATGTTGAGCTGTAGCATAAGCCCCTGATGGTTCATGTCTTCATTCTCTGAGGGACTGGGGTCCACTGCTCTCTGACTGATCAGACTCTGGTACCTCCCCATCCATGTGTGTTGAACTCCTCTACCCACTTCTTCCCCATCACAGCTTGCCTCCAACAGGTCTAAAAAAGAGCAGGCTGCTCAGAGACATCCATCCCTGGGACATGGCCAGAACAAGGAGGAGCTGGCATGCTGCAGCCTTAGTGTTGTGGGTCACTCTTAACAGGTGCGGTGGCTTCCCATCCAGGAAAGTCCCTCTACTAGAAGCCGTTTCATTCCCCAAGGTGCTGGGCACACTCACATGGTGTGCCTGGATAGCTTGAGCCTGTTGATCACTGGCTACCTTCCTGACCTCCACCTTTCCACTAACGTTCCCCTAACTCACTAGTACACCTCAGTCTGGAGTCCAGACTGGCTCAGAAGGGCCATCTTGTTCAGATTCACAAGACAGAATGATGGGGACTCTGACAGTTTAACTGATTCTGTTTCCAAGGAACCAACTCACAGATGATTCTGATTGGCTCAGCAACTGGTCACCAGCTGCCTATCTGAAAGGCCTATAAAGGATACAGGAGGAAGAGGGGGGATGGGAAGCGGTCTGTTACATGCCTGATAGACTTGTCTCTGGACTTACAGACCATGTAGCTCTTCTCTGCAAGGCCCTGCAGTATTCAGGGTCAGCGCCATCCCTCAGAAGCTTCTTCATGTGGAGTGTCACATAAAGTACCATGTACCACCTCTGTGTAAGCCACATATCAAGAATTACCCAATCCTCAAAAAGGACCAACTCAAGGGTTTTTAAATATTGGGTATTGCTCTTTGAGGACATGTATTAGAAACTCAGGAAGATGCTAGAATCTCAGCGAACCTCATTGCACTCCTGCTCCAAGAAAACAAAGGACTTGAAGGCACCTCACGTAGTGAAGGCACGAATGGCCTGGAAATGCGACTGTCAGGGAGGAAGAGTGGGATCCAGTGCTCTGAGCTTCAGATGGAGCTTAGTCACCTTCCCTAAGCTCTTCCCCCGCCACCACAGCTGCTGTTAGGAACAAACCTCCCTTCATGTGCATCTGAGGCCTCCTAGTAAGTCAATGACTGCGTCTCAGCTCACAGTCCTGGCAGCTCACGGTCCTGGCAGCTCACGGTCCTGGCATGCTATGAAGGCAGGAGAGGGCTGTGCACTCATGGACATATGGGGAAGAGGAATCGTTGCTTGCTTCCCTGCAGGACATGGTTTATATCACAATGTTTACACTATGTCCCTTGAGCTGGTGACGCCCCCACAAGCCTGTGCTGCTGAGTTTGGCCTCACTAGCTTTTTTTTTTTTTTTTTTTTTTTTGGTTTTTCGAGACAGGGTTTCTCTGTGTAGCTCTGACTGTCCTGGAACTCACTCTGTAGACCAGGCTAGCCTCGAACTCTCGAACTCAGAAATCCACCTGCCTCTGCCTCCCAAGTGCTGGGATTAAAGGCGTGCGCCACCACCGCCCGGCCTCTCACTAGCTTTGATCTGCATTTTCCTAACGTTTATTGAGCTCCTTTGCAGGTGTCGTTTGGCCACTTTTATACTCTTTAGTGAAATATCTAGGTTTTTGCCTGGTTTTGAATAGAGCTGTTGGGTTTTCTATTGTTGAGTTTGGAAACTGGCTTCTACATTTTTTTTTTTTAAATCTAGTTCTGGTTATATAGATGGGCTATGCTTCTGAGAATCCATTAAGATGCATCTTTATGACTTATATGGACACTGTGTGTGTACAATATTATATGTGAATCACATATATAATATCTCAATAAAAGTTAAAACAACACATTGTCCACAAGAACTAGGATGAGGAGAAATAGACAAATACACATCATTTCAAAATTAGAGCAAAGAGGTTGGTTGTTATTGGGAAAAGTCCAGTGACATGGGCTTCCTTCTCTCATGTGTAACTGTGTGGGGTCTGCATGCATGCGCGTGTTAGCTTATGGGTAGACGCATGTGTATAGATGCATGTGCATGTGGTTACCTGTGCATATGGAAGCCTGAGGTTGATGTTGGGACTCTTTGCTGATTTTTTGTCTTATTTATTGAGGCAGGGTTTCTTGAGTGAACCTAAAACAGTAGTGTGGCTAGTCAGCTTGCTTTAGGATCCCTCGTTTTCACCTTCAGAGAGCCAGCATGACAGGAGGGATCCCATGCTCGCCCAGCCATTTTCCTGTGTTCTGGAAATCCAAATTCCAGTCTTCATACTTGTACATCAAGTGCTTCAACCACTGAGCTATTTCCCCAGCCTCTGGCATGGGCTTTTTACAACTCTTCCTCTTCCTCCTCCTCTTCCTCCTCCTCTTCCTCATCCTCTTCTTCCTCCTCTTCCTCCTCCTTCTCTCCTCATCTTCTTGCTTTGTGACAAAACTAACAGTATGATTGTATGTGACTGAGTAGAGAGGAATGAAGGGCATATGACAGAGAAAACACTGGAGCAAGTGGAAGGCTGGCCTTAGAACACAACCCAACTCTAGAATGTATGCCCCATAAGGAGGAGCTGTGCTTCCCCAGGGAACAGGGCTCTGCCACTTCCTGGGAGGCACTGAAGTGGGTGTAAGGAAGGTCTATGCTTCTGCTTCTGCAATCTCAGAGACAGGAAGCAATGTATCACCCAGCAGTGGCACTGACTGAGAGGACTGAAGGACAAAGGTGGGACGGTGTGAACTGGAAGACACAGATGGGGGGAGCACATGGTAGATCCCCCAAGATCTTTTGGATAGTGCTATGGGTTGTCGCCAACATTTATAAAGTGGGTTTACCAGGTTTTGAAGCTTCCAAGGGCAAGATCAAAGAAGTCCTTCTGCTGTGTGTTGCCAGGACACAGTGAGTGGGTCCTCCATTTTGTCTTGAGCAGTTCCCTGACCTCCTACCAGTCCTCCGACAGAGGTGACCAGAGTGAAAGACTGTAAAGGGCAAGATGGACAAAGGACTGAGGAGAGAAGACATGCACCCTTGGGAGATAGGAGGCCCAAGCTCTCAGGTCCTTAGAGAACTCTGGTCTCAGAAGTGTGGGAGCGTGTGTGTTGGGAGGGAGACAGGTGCGAGTGAAGGAAAGTCCCTTAACTTGTTACCCACAGAAGGCAGCTCGCTTACTTTCTTCCCTCTCCTCCTTTGCACTCTCTCAATGGCCCTGTCAAAAAGCAGCAGATTAGGTCACAACATTTACAGCTTAGGATCCTTCATGCCCAAGCCAAGCTAAAGCTAGCATGGCTACAAAAATGGAAACATGTGACAAGGGAGAATTGTTACCGAAGAAACCCTCTCCTTTCACTTGTTCTTGATTAACTTTTTTATGAAACAACTACTCTGGGAGGTCCTACAGCCAAGTAGTACTTCATACATTCCCCACCAACACTGGTCACATCACCAATGTTTTAGTTATGAGGACTCCAGAGACTTAAAGGCCGGTACTCTTCAGCTGCGCTTACAGATCTCTGATGGATGAGGACAGTCAACAGAAGACCTGGCATCCACTTACACATCAGATCTGCACATTTTCTGCCTCAGCACTTGAGTCAGACCCTGCTTAACTCTGCATGTAGACTTGACTTTTTGGGAAACGTTTTGTTCAAGACTTTCCCACAGGGTTTATTTGGTCTATTGCTCACTGCAATGAACATGTTTCTTCCACTCTGTCTAGTGCTTTCTCATTAACACAACCACCAATGGTTCTTCACAATTCCCAGACCAAACCATGACACAAGATGTTCACATAAGATGGTAGTAGCAACTGGAAGGATCTGGCAATTCCGGAATAAGTTGCCATTCATATGCCTGCAAGTCTTAAGGTCTTAGAAGAAAGAAACAACTTTTTAAAGCACAAAAGTGCATGTAAGTGTGTGTGTGTGTGTGTGTGTGTGTATGTACATGTTGAAGCATGCATGTGGAAGTCAGAAGACAACTTTGAGTCAGTTCTTTCCTTCTATCATATGGGTTCCCAAGATCAAACTCAAGTCATGAAGCTTGGCAACAAGCACCTTTACCCACAGAGCATCTCAAAGGCCTGAGAAAACTTTTTTTTTTTAAGCCATACCTATGACCAATTGACAACTACCAAAAGTTTAGCCTCTTCACCCAAACAGAGCCCTTCTGTTAAGCACAGCACAGCCACCTTTTTGGTTAGAGCTAATTCCTTTAAGCATTTATTTATGTATGTATTTATTTTTTTTGAGACAAGGTATAGCTCTGGCTGGCCTGGTACTCACAGAGATCTTCCTGTCTCTGCCTCCCAAGTGCTGAGATTAAAGGTGTGTAGCACCATGCCTGTCCTTTAAATACATTAGCTGAAGCTCTTCTTCCAGCAAATTAAAGGTTCATTCACCTGTGTGGGCAACAATGGCTTGGATTCCATGCCAAAGGATGCAACCACCTGCTATCAAGAGGGAGGCATTTCAGAGCAGAAGGTTCGAGGGATCTGCAGTCATGGAAATAAGCTCTCTGGCAAAGGTAAGCACGGCTAAGAACAGGGAAAACTCAAAATCAGAGGAGGGAACAAGAGGCCTAAGATATTGGGAAGGTTATTTTTATGCGTATCCAAGCAGCCAAACAGGAATAGTGCCAAGGAGAATATTGAGAACAGAGATGTCCCCCACAAAGAATGACACTCCAGGGGTAGGTGATAGCCAAGTTGGTTTGGTTTGATATAGTCTGCTATGGATTTCACACAGAATATTTCCTGTATGTTCTTGTGTTGAATGGTTTGTCTTCACTTGATGATGCCATTTGAGATGTGATTAGAAACTTGAGTAGATGGGACCTAGCTGGGGGACTCAGGTCACAGGAGGTTTATGAGGGTTGGGATCTAGCTGAGAGACGCAGGTCACAGGAGGCTTATGGATGCTATACTTGCTTTCTACTTGCCATGAGGTAAACAGCCTGCTCTTCCACGAGCTCCCACTACCACGATGTTTTTCCAGGAGTCCAGAAATCCACTTTTCCTAGTGCCTAGAGATGTGGCCCAATTGTAGAGTGTCTGGCTTGCATATACAAGGCCCTGGGTTTAATACCCTGAACTGAAAACAAAACAAAACAAACAACAACAAACCCCTCAAGTTATTTTGCTGAAGTTTTTGTCACAAATATGAAAAGCCTGACTAATACACATTGTGACCACACAATATACAAAGTTGGAGGTTTTAGGAACAAGGTAGAAAAATATTCCTGGGAGGTTAGATATCCATACCTAATCCCAGTATTTGGGAAGCAGAAGCAGGAGGCTTGCCAAGAGTTCAAGGTCATCCTGGGCTTGTGTGGGTTCTGTGCCAGCCTGGGCTAAAAGTAAGACACTATATAAACAACTTATTAGTATTACATAAAATTTTCATGAGTCTTTGGACGCGGCCTAGGTTCCCACCTAAGCAACAATAAACTCAGTTGATGTTGAGTTTAACCATGGCCATTGCATGCTGGCTGGTGCAGGCGATCTTACAGCTGATTAACTGAGGAACAAGCTGAGTGGCTGACTAAGGCTTGCTCCATTAAGTTACGATCTGTTTCTCACCTCCAATTTTCTAAAATGTTGTCTGATCACATGCTGTCTAGAGTTCTTAGAACTTGTGCTGATTCTGGGAACTGACAGATTTGAGATCCTGTTTCTTCTTTATTTTGTTTATCTTTGGTCAGATAAATGTCCTAAATTAATTGGTCCAGGGAACATCCAAAAGTAGCAATGGGAAGCAAAAAGATGCATCCCTGCAGCGTCAGTCCCTGGGATGCTAATTGGGGTAGGGGAAGCCAAAGGAGTCACCACTAGAGGGCAGCAGAAGACGAAGGTGCCAATAGGAGCCAGAGGGTGAAATAAACTCAGATCATCTCTGGATTACAATGGTTCCACAGACATCTTTGGAAAAGTGTGTGTTGAAAAATAATTTTTAAAAACAGTACACATTTAAAAACAATACTTTGGTAGGGGATGTATTAGTTACTTCTCCCAACACCAGGACAAAATATTTAACAGAAATAACCTAAGGGAGGGAGGACTTATTTTGGCTTATAGCGTCAGTGCATCACTAGCAGGAAGACATGTGGTTGGGGCAGCTTGTTTTACAGCCGTGGAAACCCGTGGCTGGACCATTCACATCTCAGCAGACCCCGTGGCTGGATCATTCACATCTCAGCAGACCCCGTGGCTGGACCATTCACATCTCAGCAGACCCCGTGGCTGG
>NW_021604587.1:15677258-15710220 GCF_004785775.1 Grammomys surdaster
AGACCCCGTGGCTGGACCATTCACATCTCAGCAGACCCCGTGGCTGGGCCATTCACATCTCAGCAGATCCCGTGGCTGGACCATTCACATCTCAGCAGATCTGGAGGTGAAGATTTGGACTAAACTGGAGGTAAGATAGCCTTCCCTGGATGTTTGCATCAGCAAGACAGGTCCTACATCCCGAAGGTCCCATAGCCTCTCAAAATGGTGTTATCAGCTAGAGACCAAGAGTTCAAACACATGAACCTGTGGAGGACATTCTATATTTAAACCAAAACAAGGGTCATGCTAGGATGGCAGATTAGAAGCAGCCTTTGTATGATTGTGTGGTACAGGGGTTGATAAAAATCAGAGAGACAACTGAGTCTATGTCAAAAACAGAAAGAGAGGAAAGGAGATCACAGGAGAACCAAAGACTTCCATAGTGTAAGCCTGAGGTGCCTTGATTCAAAAGAGACTGGTAGTCATTGTTCCTAGCCCAGGATACAACCACAGTCCCAAGAAGCTTTAAATCCTGTTGGGGCTGTGCTGTATAATACTGTATTGGTTAAGTTTCTGCTGCTATGATGAAACACCATGACCAAGAAACTTGTAGAAGAAAGAGTTTATTTAGGCTTACAGTCCCAGAGGGTTAGAATAGAGTCCATAATAGCAGTGAGGCATGGCAGCAAGTCCCAGGCATGATGACCAGAACAGGATGCTGAGGACTGACATCTTAAACTGCAAGTGCTAAACACAGAGTGAACTGGAAGTAGGGTGAGGCTCTGAGCTCTCAAAGCCCACCCCAGGTGACATACTTCCTCCAGCAAGGCTGTGTCCCTAAACTTCCCCAAGTAGTTCCCCACCAACTAGGGAGCAAGCATTCAAATGCCTGAACCTATATAGTGCATTTCTTATTCAAACTACCACATATTCCAAAACCTGTGGAAAAAAAGAAATGGACAAATTCCTAGGTACGTATGACCTTCCACATGGAGAAGATATGAACCAAGTAGATCTACAGTGAACAATGAAGTTAAAGCAGAAACAGGCCACTCAACAAACAGAAGCTCAGGCTGGATTCGTTCACAGCCAAATTCTACCAAGCCCTAAATAAGAACTAACACCAATGCTCTCCAAGCTATTTTATGAAATACAAAAAGAAGGTACACTCCAAACTCAGCCTATTAGGCTTGTATTACCCTGAGACCAGAGCTGGATAAAGACAAAAACTGTAGATTGTTTTCCCTAATAAACACAGATACAGACAGTCTCAGTAAAGTGCTGGCAAACTGAATTCAACAACACACCAAAAGTGTGGCATGCCATGAACAGGCTATTCTTATTCCAGGGAAGCAAGGGTGTTTCAGCACAAGGGTGTTTCAAGCAAAAGAAGCAGTGTAATAATGTAGTAGTTTGAATATGTTTGTCCCCCATAGATTCATGTGTTTGAATGCTTGGCCATACCAAGTGGCACTATTAAGAAATGTAACCTTGTTGGAGGAGATTTGGCCTTCTTGGAGGAGGTGTGTAACTGTGTAGGTGGGCTTTGAGTTCTTCTCTGCTCAGGTTCAACACTGTGCCAAGAAATAGTCTCCTCCTGGCTGCCTTTGTATCAAGATACAGGACTCTCAGCTCCTTCAGCACCTTGTCTGCCTGGACGATGCCATGCTTCCCACCATGATAACAATGGATTGAACCACTAAAACAGTAAGGCAGCCCCAATTAAATGTTTGCCTTTACAAGAGTTGCCTTGGTCATGGTGTCTCTTCACAGCAATAAAACCCAAACTAAGACAAATAGCATTTAAATATAGAGGTAGGCCCAGAAATCACATGATCATCACAATTGATCAGAAAAGGATTTTAACAAAGTTCAAATCCTTTCATGACAAAATCCTCTGTAGAAACTAGGAGTAGAAGGAGCGTATCTTAACATAATGAGAGTTTTACAAACAAAAAGTATAGCCTACTTTATACCAAGTATGGAAGGCATTGAAAGCATCTCCCCTAAAACCAGGACTCTCACTTCTCGTCAACATCATGAGGCAATGCTTAGCAAGAGAAAGACATAGAAGGGATGCAAACGAGAAAGGAAGAAATGAAATCATCTTCATCTGCAGGCCATGTGATCATGCACTTAAAAACTCAACACTCCACCAGAAAAGTCTTAGCCCAGAAAGCTGCCATGATGTGGGAATCCCCAGTGAGCAGAGACAGGGACAGAGACACTTGGCAGCCTCTGCTCATCTGCCTGTCCTGACCTCCCTAACTCAACCCTAAAGAATGTCTGCCAAGTCCAAGGGAACTCTTCCTCATCGTCTCTACTTCAGGGTCCACCAGCATCCTCTAAAACCAAGGTCAAGGAATAGGTCAAGATTGGTCTGGAATTAGTTCTGGGTGATCTGAAGGATGTGGTCAAAGAACTTAAAGAGGTAGTTAACTAGGTTGATACTCTGACCTCTGACCCACAGGCTAAGATGATTGAAAGCTTCAAAATAGACGTGCTGAACAGTTACTCCAGCAGCATGATGGCCTCCAGCACAGAGAAGATCAAAGAACAGGCCAATTCCTTATTTCTTAAACTTCCAACATCCCTCTGCTACTCCCCTGATTCTGAGAAAGCCAAACGCTCCATCACTCCTTCAAAGGTGGACACCTGTAAGGTATGAAGAGCCTCAAAGGATGGTGCCAGCCATCAATCCAATGAAGGCAAGTGGCACCCTAGTATGGAATGGAGGCTTACTAAGTGGACTAGCAAAATCCTAAACAGAGACAACTGCTATATACTTATCTTAGGATTTTACTGCTGTGAACAGACACCATGACCAAGGCAACTCTTATAAAGAACAACATTTAATTGGGGCAGGCTTACAGGTTCAGAGGTTCAGTCCAATATCATCAAGGCAGGAGCATGGCAGCCTCCAGGCAGGCATGGTTCAGGAGAAGCTGAGAATTCTACATCTTCATCTGAAGGCTGCTAGCAGAATACTGACTTCCAGCTAGGATAAGGGTCTTAAAACCCACACCCACAGTGTCACTCCTACTCCAAAAAGGCCACACCTACTTAACATAGTCACACTTTTTTTGTTTGTTTTTTTTTTTTTTGGTTTTTCAAGATAGGGTTTCTCTGTGTAGCCCTGGCTGTCCTGGAACTCACTCTGTAGACCAGGCTGGCCTCGAACTCAGAAATCCGCCTGCCTCTACCTCCCAAGTGCTGAGATTAAAGGCATGCGCCACCACTGTCCAGCAGGTCACACCTTCTAAGAGTGCCACACCCTAGACCGAGCATATACAAACCATCACAATACCCAACAATAACCTGGGTAAAGTTCCAGGAAAACCACTAATGCACAGATCTGAAGAAGACAGGTGTCCTCAGGCAGGACCTTGAGAGTAAATGCAGGATCATGGTCAGTGTGTTAACTGTCATACTGGGCACAACATAAAAAATAGCGAGATTCACTTGCACACTAAAACAGCCCATCCACCAGGAAAGGTTCCCCACCAAGGTCCTCCCCTTCCTCCTCCTTGTCCACTCAGTGGCTGCTTCCCATTTACAGACCAGCAGGTATGCATCCTTCCCTTGCATCTCAACCACAGAAGGTCTTGAGGGAGTCAGCCTTGAGACGCGGCCATGGGGAAAAAAAAGGGTTTTTTCCTATATTATCAACATAAAACAATAGGTAAAGAGCACTTTGTACTCAAGCAATAAATCCCACATTCACCAAAATGGCATAAAAATCACCTGGTAAGTACACAGTATGCTGTTTCTCTCCCAGGTTGCATGCCATTTTTAATGTTTCATTATCAGAAACTGCAGAACAGTGAGAAAGTCTGGATGTGCTGTTTACAACTGACCTGTGACAAACTGAACCCTTAGAATTTCAAGTATTTGGATTTATTTATTGTAAGAGGTGGGATCTCAAATATTTGATTTTGTTAATAAAGCCAAAAACAGTTCATTTCATTCATGAATAAATAAATTCATCTATGCATTGATGAATTCTCTTTGGTCTAATGCTTTTTAATAATTTTGATACCAAAGGACTATTTCATTATTTTTTCTAAAGACATCTTTTAATGGTTTTACATTTAGATGTTGAGAATGATAACAAATGATGAATTATGTGTAAAACTATATGTGTCATAAAATATTTTGAACTTTGAAAATATGATTTCAATAAATCATGGTAAATAATGAGAAAATGGATCTTGCTGGAGGCCAAAATTAAGCAGAGGTACATTATATAGCAACTGGGGTAGGGCACAAGTCCCAAAAGTTTGGACAAGATCACAGTGAGTGGATACAGAATTAAATTAAGTATCATAATCCAAGTAACATATCCATATTTGCACATTATACACCTTCATCATGGTACCTCTAGAACTGTCTGTCAAAAGTTTTGCATGTTGTCCAACAGTCTCACAGGACATACTGTAAATAGCATATTGAAACACTACACAAAGCATGCTTTGTCTCTTGCCTGTGAGGTATACTCTGAGTCTCCTGAAAGGATCCACATTTATAGGAGAGAGAGTGTAGCCATTTGTGGTCAGAAGATACGGTAGAGTGTGGTGTGGTCAACAGTGGTCTTTAGCTTTTTCTTTCCTGACTCAAAGAGTTCTTTGCTGTCATAGTTGTTTGATGTTCCATAAAAGAGTCTTCTCCTTTTACCTCCAAGTAAAAATTGCTTTCTTTAGTACCATTTACCAACTTACCCCAGCAGCACTGACTGGGTTTACGCGCTGTTTTGCCTTGTAGCTAAAATTCAAGTTTCTCTCCCCTACAATCACTGTGAGGAAAATGCCTTGAAGGAAAATATGGTCTATTAGTGGGTAACAGTGATCTCGTATTTGTGGAAATTAGTTTATTGTGTAATTCAAAGAGTGCAGTGACCTTCTCAAATAACTGCCTTTTGATTTAAAACTTCAATTTGTTGCTGCTTCAGAGAGGTAATCTTGTAATTTAGAATACTGTGTTTAAGCAGCTTTCTATTAAAATCTGACCATGTATTTTGGACAGAATATTAAAAGAAAATAGCATCTTTAAAAATGAATGATCAAATGAATGAGGGACCAGAGAATGCCATGTTAATTTTTCTAGAGGAAAGAAATGCCTTAGACATGGCACATACTCTCAGCATAGTAGAAGGATAAAAATTAAAAATTAGTAGTTTAAAAAAAATATGCTGGTGCTGTGGAGGAATGGCTGTTACTGTTTAGCTGTGGACAGCCAAAGGTTGGGGTGTCTTCTTCATTCGGCGAACCTCTGCTTCAGGAGGAGCCACGGCACTCAGGGTCACGAGGAACACAAAAATTAACACAGAAAATAAGGGCAAGGTCAGTATGGCAGGCGCCAAGCGTGTGCCTGTGGCAATTGCTGCTGCCTCCAAACCCAGGCTGAGATCGAGAACTGCTCTTGGAGATATTGGGAATAAAGTCAATGAACAGGAAGAGTGCCTCTGAAAAAGGAAGCAAAAACATTAGGTGCTGGAAAAGGTACTGTTAAAGTCCTACCAAAACCTGTGGAGAAGGCGCCTGTGTGTGAGCCAGAGGTGGAACTTGCTGAGCCTGAGCCTGAGCCTGAGCCTGAGCCTGAACATGTTACAGAAGAGAAGCTTTCTCCTGAACCTATTTTGGTTGATAATCCCTCTCCAAGCCCAATGGAGACATCTGGATGTGCGCCCACAGAAGAATATCTGTGTCAGGCTTTCTCTGATGTAATTCTTGCAATGAGCGGTGTCGATGCAGATGACGGAGCCGATCCAAACCTCTGCAGTGAATATGTGAAGGATATCTATGCTTATCTCAGACAACTGGAGGAAGAGCAGTCAGTTAGACCAAAATACCTACTGGGTCGTGAAGTCACTGGAAACATGAGGGCCATCCTAATTGACTGGATAATACAGGTTCAAATGAAATTTAAGCTGCTGCAGGAGACCATGTACATGACTGTGTCCATTATTGATCGGTTCATACAGAACAGTTGTGTGCACAAGAAGATGCTACAGCTGGTTGGTGTGACTGCCATGTTTATTGCAAGCAAATATGAGGAGACGTACCCTCCAGAAATTGGTGGCTTCGCTTTTGTGACTAACAACACTTACACTAAACATCAGATCAGACAGATGGATATGAAGGTTCTGAGAGTTCTAAACTTCAATCTGAGTCACCCTCTGCCTCTGCACTTCCTCCGTAGAGCATCTAAAATTGGAGAGGTTGATGTCGAGCAGCATACTTTGGCCAAATACCTCATGGAGCTCTCTATGCTGGACTACGACACGGTGCATTTTGCTCCTTCTCAAATTGCAGCTGGGGTTTTTTGCTTAGCACTGAAAATTCTTGACAACGGTGAATGGATACCAACTATGTAGCACTACCTATCCTACACTGAAGAATCCCTGCTTCCTGTTATGCAGCACCTGGCTAAGAATATAGTCATGGTGAACCGTGGCCTTACAAAGCACATGGCTATCAAGAACGAGTATGAAGCATCTAAACATGCTAAGGTCAGCATGCTGGCACAGCTGAACTGTACACTAGTTCAGAATTTGTCAAAGGCCATGACAAAGGCATAACTCCAATGGACTACTGCATCTGCAAATGCAGTTGGCACCATGTACCGCCTGTACATAGGATACCGTGTTTACTTGTTCTTCAGTAAAGGTTGTGACTTTTTACTTTTGCATAGTTTAACTCATTTGAATGTGGTTGCTTCTGACTTTAAGATAACAGAAGTTGTCAAAGAATTTAGGAGTATATTAAGAACTGCTTCTAGAGCCGGGCAGTGGTGGCATACGCCTTTAATCCCAGCACTTGGGAGGCAGAGACAGGTGGATTTCTGAGTTTGAGGCCAGTCTGGTTTACAGAGTGAGTTCCAGGACAGCCAGGGCTATACAGAGAAACCCTGTCTCAAAAGCAAAAAACAAAAAAAACAAACAAAACAAAACAAAAACAAAACAAAAAAAACAAAAAACAAAAAACAAAAAAACAAAAAAAACCTGCTTCTAGTTTAACAGCTGTCAACTAATGTATATATTTGTATCCTATATGTTTATATACTTCCTTCACTGTGTGTTCTTATCATGTATATCATCATGCGAAGTCTTCTGCCTAGCTCTGGTTTAAACTCTAAGTCTACCAGCTAGTCCTTTGTTCCATTTTCTTAGAGGTGGTTGCCACTTTTAACCACTGTCTCTTGAGCTGTCAACTTTCAGATCTGAAACCAAGAATTTTTGTTATGTAAAATAGGATGTTCAAAATTAAAGGTGTCTTTTAAAAGAATTTGCCCCCAAATCTCAATACCAACAGATAAGGATGTATTCTTGTATATCCTGTATAGATATAATCATGCATAGGTTGTTAAGGAGATATTTTTATATGGGTTCATTTTATCAACAGTACTCCTTTCAATGCCTATATTGTTGCATTCCTACTGTGAACAAGCTGTATGTAATATATAGTCATTCCCTTAGTGATATTCAAGTATGTTCTCTTGTTGCCCTCCACACAGCGCTTCTGAAGTGCTGTTTGATACCTTGCTTGGCTTCATGTATAGTAGCTCTCCCAAGGCATATGCTTTCAATTCTGACAGCCAGATGAGTGTGGCTGACACCATACCAAGGTGCCACTTCTCTCTCTTGTCTTGTAACTCCAACTGGAAAAGAAATCCTGTCTCATTTGCTGTTTTAATTTATACATCTGATATCAAGTTGAATAAAATTGTATTGATGACGAAAATATGCTAATGATAAGGTTGCTGTGTAGAAAAAAATCTCATTTATGGTAGGTACAAAGAAGTACAGTAGTTAGGAGTAAACTCAAGCAAGAAGGGGAGGAGCCTTTAAATGAAAACTTTAAGATATGCCAGAAAGACATCCAAGAACACACAAGAAGACGGAAGACTGTCCATGTTCATTGATTAATATAACAATATAACCAATTAATTGAATTAATATAACAATAGCCGTAGTACCCCAAGTAATCTACAGGTTCAGTGCAATACAAATACAAATGTGAATAGTATTTGTGCTGGATAGTTCTATGTCAACTTGACACAAACTAAAGTCATCTGAGAGAAGGTAATCTCAATTGAGAAGATGCCTCCAAAAGACTGAGCTATATGAAAGCCTGTAAGAAACTCTCTTAGTTTGTCATAAAGGGGACCATCCCTGAGCTGCTGGGGGTCCTGGGTTCTATAAGAAAGCAGGCTGAGCAAGCCATGAGGAGCAAGCCACTAAGCAGCACTCCTCCATGGCCTCTGCATCACTTCCTGCCTCCAGGTTCCTGCCCTGTTTGAGTTCCTGTCCTGACTTCCTATGACGATATGAAAGAATAAGCCAAGTAAACTCTTTCCTCCCCAACTTACAATGTTTCATCACAGCAATAGTAACCCTTACTTTATATATTTCATTTTTAAAATAGCAACCCTAAACTTTATATGGAAACACAAAAGGCCCAAACCACAAAGCAATCCCAGGTGAAAGAGCTGCACTGCAGGTACCTAATGCCTGGTTTCAAGTTATCATCCCAAGCTACACTAAAAACACTGTGGCACTAGCACAAAATGGACCCAAACGTGAATGGAACAGAATAGAGGACCCAGAATTAAACCCACGTGGACACGGCTACCTAATATTTAATGAAGGTGTCCAAAATAGATTAGAAAATGTTCATTCAACAAATGCAGCAAGATTGAGTAGTGACCTGGGAAATGACATTAGGTCTACATCCCAAGCTCCACAAAAATCAACTCAAAATGGATCAGAGACCTTAATCTAGAAGCCAAAATACTGAAACACTAGAAGAAAACACTTCAAGATGTAGGCATAGCACAAATTTCTGATCAGGACTCCAATAGTACAGGAAATTGCCCCCCCCATCCCAAGAATGAAAAATAGTGTTGTATAGAATTATAAAGCTTTGAAACAAAACAAAATTCTACTTTGACATTTCATCTCATCCCAGTCAGAAGGACTATCAATAAGGAAACAAAGCACAACAAATGCTGGTGAGGATGGGGGGTGGGGGTCAGAGAGAGTGGAGGAGAAACTGAACCATTATTCACTGTCAGTGGGAGTCCCAACCAGCATAGCTGTTGTTTCAGCTCATCAGCATAGAGGTTTCTCAGAGGGTCACAAATAGAACTATTCAGAGATGAATAGGTTAAAAAATGTGGCATGCACACACAATGGACTTTTATTCTACCATAAAAAATGATGAAATCATGTCACTTGCTGGAAAGCAGATGAACTGGAAATTACTATGTCAAGGAAAATGATTCATAGGATCCAATATCACGTTTTCTCAGATCTGTGGAATCCTGTGTGTGTGCATGTGTGTGTGTGTGTGTGTGTGTGTGTGTGTGTGTGCTTGTGTGTACACACAAAGAGAGGGGAATGGGAAACAATAGAAGATGAGAGGAGAAAAGAGAACTAGATGTTGCATATTCTTTGATCTTTGCAGAATAGAGTGGAGGTGGGTGGGTTAGGCATGGAGGAACACACCTATAATTTCAGCTCCTAGGACACTCTATGGTAAGAGAATTACTACAGGCTAGATGCTGGCCTGGGCTACAGATGAGGCCATGTCATAAACATAAAATAAAATAAAATAAAATAAAATAAAATAAAATAAAATAAAATAAAATACCAAAAGCCAGACTGATACTTTGGATTTTGTCCTGTTTCCGGGTAGTGATGTATTCCAGTGTGACATGTGTATTACTGAGACAGGATGCTTACTGCATTAGGTGTATTAAATGCATTTTGACCAATGACACTTTCAATTTATAGTGAGTATATTTAGACATAACACTAGAGCTAGGAAACAATTTCATGCAACCGTGGCCATCTTAGGGAGTGCGAGCCTCACTACCAAGTAGTCAGTTCTTATGTGTAGAAGGCGTACAGGGGTAAGAAGTGAAGAGGGAATCTGAAAAAGTAGGCTCTTGGGCCCCAGCTGTAGACAGATGACTCAGTCTGGGACAGGGGGACCCTGGGGACCTGTACATTCAATGTACAATTATAATGGTTGCTATTGTCAACCTGACAGGATCTAGAATCACCTAGGACTTTTGGATGTATTTATGAGGGAGTATCTAGACTGGGTTAATTGAGGTAGAAAGACCCACCCTAAATGTGGATGATACCAATGCCTGGGCTGAATAAGTGGAGAAACCTAACTGAATGCCAGCATCTCTCTCTGTCTACTCCCTGACCATATGACCAGCCACCTCACATTCCTGCTGCCATGTCTTCCCTGCCATGATGGGCTGGCCTGTTAGCCCAGACAAGCCCTTCCTTCCTGAAGCTGCTTCTTCAGGCATTTTGTCACAGCAATAGAAGGTAGTACAGGCTCTCTTATGCCTTGCCAAGGGCCAGTCTTGACTTGGTTGGGGTTCCTGAGGAAAGGGTGTTTGGAGAGGTGAAAGAATGACTCGAAGTCAATTATGAGTACAAGATGACAGCTCTGTAGTCTGCTCAAGATGGCTCTCTAGACAGCTCTCTGTAGATAGCTCTTGGCTCTGTAGTCTGCTCAAGATAGCTTCTGCTCAAGACAGCTCTCTGCTCAAGACAGCCCTCTCTGGTAGAGACAGCTCTCTCTTACTAGAAAAGAATTGTAAAAAGCTCTCTGGATAGATAGTATATGGGTTTTCTGACCAAAGTCAGACATGCTGCTAGAAAAAAATTCTTGAATTTCCAACAAAAGTCAGACATGCTGCTAGAAAATTCTTAGAAGAGCTGTGTTCACTCTCCAAGCAGTTCTCTCTGGGTATCTCTTGCATACCAAAGCCCAGTCTTTTATTAATATATCAATTCAGTCATTTACTTCAGTTCCCTTTTAATTCTCCCAGGAATCATCATTTTATGACCTTAGCCACTTGATTCTTAGGAAAAGCCAGCAAGTAGATTAAAAAAAAATGACAAATGAATTCAGAGATCTGCCTGCCTTTGGAAGCATGGACAATAAGCTAGCTGAGTGGGATCTTGCTCTGAGATTACCATTCCCACCACTTGTGGACCTAAATTGGCTCTGTCCCAGGCTGTCTTTGCTGTCAGGAATCTGTCTGCCCTTGTAAGCACAGAAAATAAACTTAGCTGGGTGAAATCTTACTCTGTGATCACCACTCTCCAAGCACACTAAGAGGGAAAAGCTGAGCATAAAACAGAAACAGCTACAACTGACCTTCAAAACAAGACACTCCTCATCTCAGGGAGAAGAAACCTGGGAGAGAAAAAAACAGCACAAGCCATGTGATCCTGGGAGAAATCTAGTCTTCTTGGACTTCATCTTTTTCATCTACAAAAGAAGAAAATTCCTACTTCAAGAATAATTGGATGAAGCATGGCTATATTTTTTTCCAAGTACCAAGCTGAGACCCACTGGGTCTTAAAATTAATTTAGTAGGATACAAATACACACACACACCAGGCAATGGTGGCACACACCTTTAATCCCAGCACTTGGAAGGCAGAGGCAGGGGGATTTCTGAGTTCAAGGCCCAGCCTGGTCTACAGAATGAGTTTTGGGACAGCCAGGACTACACAGAGAAACCCTGTCTCGGAAAACAAAAAAAAAAACAAAAAACAAAACAACAACAAAAAAAGACTCTCGCTGGGAGCTGGTGGGATGCTCAACAGGTAAATCCCTTGCTATATAAGTGAGCTGTATTCAGCTCCAGGAACCTGTGAAAGGGGAGGACTCACTTCACAAAGTTATCCTCTGGCTGTTATGTGTGCAGATGTATGCTGTTTGATGGCCTTATTCTTGGGTAAGCCAAGATGAGAAAAAGTATGTTAAAGGTTTGTGGTTGGGCCAACTCTGAGATGGAATCAAAGAACTCAGTGCAAATGTCCCAAGTTCAAAGTTGACCCTGGCATCACCAGTTTCTGAGTGTATAATATTGAGAAAATCATTCTTGCCCCTCTGTAGAAGGCCGAGTTTAAGTTCCAGCTTAAATGTCCTAGAATGTCCTAGAATGCTGTCCTAGAATCATTGCACACAGCTCACCCGGTCTCTAGCTGTATAAAGTAGTCCACCATGGAAGCCTGTGGTCAGAGAAACCACTACAGTCTACAGGAGGAACTGCTGATACCTTGGTTTCCCATAGTATTCCATATACAGCCAGAGAAGTGAGAAATCCAGAAAACCCAAGTGTTGTTCAGAAGTAGGCAAAACTGGGAGGAGTCATGTCAAGCACAAACATCGTATGTGTGCTGTATGGCTCACTGTGTGCATGACAGGAAAGCAGCATGAACCCAAAGGAGGTGTCTTTCAGGGTGGAGACAGTCTTGGTGGGAAGACAAAGAAGGAAGAGGAGGTCCAACTGTTTCTGTGACTTCATAGGACAGCCACAGATGGATTTAATTCATGTGTGGCAACTTCATTCATGTGTGTCAACGTGCCAACCAAATTCCCCATGCTGATTGGTTCCTGAGTTATTTTCTATAATCTCTGTGTTTGACCGACCCATCATTCAATTGAAAAGAAAAGCCAGGCTTTTCAGTACCAGTTTTATCTATGGTAATTCATCCCTCCCTCCCTCCTTCCTTCCTCCTTTCCCGCTTTGGTGCTGAGGTTCAAACCCAGAGCCTTCTGCATGCTAGGTCAGCACTCTGCTATGGGGCCCTACAGCAGCTTCTTTAGTTAGCAGAGCTTTCCATAAATAAAAGGGCTGCATTCATAAAGCAGATTTAATGTCCTCCATATGTATAGGGGACTTCTTAAGGGGAGAGAAGACTGTCCTTGGTGGGGGGCTATGTTTTCTCCTCTGTGGGGAGAAGCTCATCCTGCCTGCCCCTTGGAGTTATAACTTGTGTCAAATTAGGCAACATTTAAGAGAACAGCTTAAAAACGACAAAAAGATACAAGCTGGTAGAAAGGGGTTATTGTTGAGATATGAGCCCGAGGCTTCATTTATTAGCAACATCAGTAGCATCGAAAAACAAAGAGGAGAGTGGATAAAGAAGAGAAAAGAAAGAGAGAGAGAGAGAGAGAGAGAGAGAGAGAGAGAGAGAGAGAGAGAGAGGAGGGGGGGGGGGAGGAGGAGGAGGAGGAGGAGGAGGAGGAGGAAGGAAGAAAGACCCAGACTGCAGGCAGCCAGAAAAATAGCTACACTTCCCAGAGCCTCAGTTGAGGGAAGTCTTTCAAAGTAAGAGAAATTGAACTTTGTGAGAAACGACCCCTGTGGTCATTGCCATTGGAATGTCAATCAATATTTATATGGCTTCCCATGGTGAGTCAAGGGCTCTTTTCATAGAAGACACAGACCTTTGATTTTCAAAGTTTAAATAATGGACACAGAGACACTGCCAAAGAGGCACTTATTAAATATCAGTACAGAATCAACTTTGAGAAAGAGAAGAGCTGCACACTGTTCCCTCACTGCAGAGACTCCCACAGAGACTCTGTTCTGCAAACCCTGGGGGATCTGCCAGGATTGGATAGTTCCTTGAGTCTCAGGTTAAACTCAGTAGGTTGCAGCCTTTCTGGGACAGGAACAAGTCAATTTCTATTCTGCCAACCTCACACTGCCTAAGAAAAATCTAGCTCCGTCCAATGGAAGCTTTGTGGGAGGGTTGTTAACAGCATAAAAGAGTACTCAGAAGTTCACCCACTGAGACTTTCTGGTTGCTGGTGTCGGAGGTAGCAAACTAAATGCACAGTGATTGTGACAGTTAACCTGGTCCTACTCCACCCCTTGGCCCCACCCTTTGCTCACTGACCCAGATTCCTTACCTCTTACCATGCTCAAAGGTCTCAGCCTTTATGGCTCAGTTCATCTATTCGAAGCCGCCAACAGACTCAACATTTCAGAACCACCACCAAATTAAAAAGAGTGGTAGGTGTGTGTGTGGGGGGGTTCAGTGTAGTATTGGTATAGAATTAATACACCTTTACACCTTCGCAGCGAGAAGTCATTCTGCCACTTGGAGATTAATAAAGGAAGAACTCTTCGATGATAGTGCACTTCTAGTTCTGCCTGATGCACCAAAAGGAACCAGCCCTAAACAGAAATCCTGATCAGCTTCTGTAGTTTCACAGCCCCGGTTACACTTGGAACGATTAAACATTTCATAGAGACAGAAATCCCAGGGTTTGGTTGCTTAGAGAAATAGGGGATTTACAATGTAAAATATTGTTGTGGTTATCCGAAGACCAGGGCTACCCTTCCCAGGCAGCTGTTATCCAGGGTGGTCCTGTCTGCCTGGCAGAATTCCACTCTTCCCAATTAAAGAACCAAGGGCCGCTCCTTCAGCTAAATTCTATTTTGTGTAGCTTTTCCTAAGCAAGTACAGTCGATCCTCTATAGCCTCAATTTATAATTCTCGGCTTCTCCTCCATCAATAGGAGAGCTTTGCCACCAGATGAACCTGGATTTGACCCAAAATGACCCATGGCTTCTTTGAGCCTACTAACCAGCCAGACTGCCAACCTACTCAGACTATGAGAGAATGATATCATTGTTTTGAAACTTAAATTTTGGGGTAAAATGTTTTATATACATATTAACAAGGGAATCTGAAGCACTCAGGGGCAATACCCTTTGGAAACTATCCATACAGCTATAGCAGGTGTTAAACAGTTCTGTGCTGCTTGTGAAAAAGTTAGGTTAATTCAATCCTAGATTGCTAATTCCCGCCAAAATTTCTCCAAAGCAAGTCCTCTTCCAGACAGGGTAACAATCTTAAACACAAACAGTTTCAATGGAGGGTTTACAAATGTTACCCTCAGCACATAATAAAATGAAGCAGACATAAAGGCAAAAGCTAAATTTTCTACTGATTGGACATCCCTCACCCAGGGCTTATACCAGAGAGGCATCACACAGATGGTGCCAATGGGTGCTGTGTATACGTGGGGGTGGAGTAGGAGATCAAAAGTTGGAAGATTCATAAATGGGACAAAGGAAAGGGCCATGTATCCTTTACCAAGTCTGACCTGGCTCAGGAATTTCAGAGATCGAATTCCCTCCCCTTGATGTTCTCCAGAGGCAGCTGGACTTCATATAAGGTAGCTGGGGAGTGTTACAGTCCCCGTTTACTTTTTTCAGAAATGTTGTCGATGGACTGGGCTAGAAATCAGTCTGGTTACACTTTCAAAGTGGTCAGAAATGAGGACGTGTCAGGAGTTAAAAGTGCTCTGGGTAAGAGGCCATGCTCCCCTGAAAGTTGTTGATGTTAGAAACCCAGGAACTCCTGGAATACCTAAGTAGAGGAAAAATGTCCCACAGTCAGAAGAAGGAGAAGGGAGACTCATGAAAGCCACATCAGATATGGGAGAGGACCAGACTGAGTAACTTAATTTGACTCTGTCTTAAAATTTTAAAAACAATTTTTGAAAGGGTTAAGGATATAGTTCATTGTTAGAACAATTACCATGTATATACAATGACCTGTGTTTAACCCAACTACCAGAGAGAGAGAGACAGAGAGAGAGACAGAGAGAGAGACAGAGAGAGAGACAGAGAGAGAGACAGAGAGAGAGACAGAGAGACACACACAGAGAGAGAGACAAAGAGACACACAGACAGAGAGAGACAGAGAGACAGAGAGACAGAGAGAGAGAGAGACAGACACAGATACACACAGAGAGAGACAAAGAGACACACAGACAGAGAGAGACAGAGAGACAGAGAGAGAGAGAGAGAGAGAGAGAGAGAGAGAGAGAGAGAGAGAGAGAGAGAGAGGTAATGAATGCCGAGGAGTCACACAGGTTCCAGCACAAAGTCCCTCAACAAACCAGGAGCCTCTGTAGCCCGGCCGACCGCCTTATGACTTGGTGACCTCTCTGTCTTTCTGTAACTGTCTGCTGTCTCCCCTGTCTTTCCCTCAGCCATTAGACCAACTCCACATGGGTCATAGCTGCTCTAGGAACTCATTACTCAAATCCTGCTGCTCGTGAATGCAGAGTGACTTGGGCAAGATGAAGCCTCCAGCGAGCTGCATCGGAAGAGAAACCCCAATGCTGAGTTCTTAGAATCCAGTTGCAGTGTTTCGCTTTCCTTGACATTTTAACGTGGCTGTTACTGCTTTTGCATATATCAGAATAATTGACAGAGATGGGCGAAAAGTCACTGTGGATGGAAGCACTTGAATTAAGGAATATTTTGTTTTCTTTGGGGTTCTGAGTGCTTAAGGGGAAGTGGAGGAGATAGCAAATAACAGAGAGCAGGCTGCTGCAATTAAATGTGATTTAGCACCGCTTAAGTATCGCTTTCAGAGAGTGTCAAATTAAACCGTTTAAGGAGATTGCTGGAAAGGGGATTTTTTCTTATCTAAGTGAAATGCTGGCACATGAGGCCTCCAAAGGGAACCTGCCAGAAGCTGGCAGTTATATTGTTGGCATGTTTGTACCAAGCATGTCCTTGGTGTGTTTGACTCTTATGTTGTTTTCAAAATTACCACTTTATGAAAATACCCTCAGAAATTCCCTTGCAAAGAGCAGAGGTAGGTAGCAACCTGCATCCAGGATAGTTTGTCCATATTTTAGAAACATAAGGAATGTTTTCAAGAATACTTTCATGTGTCTCTTCTCAGGAAAAATCCTTATTATTCCTGGAAATCAGAGGGATGGCTTTTAAAATTCAATTTATTTAAAGTTTCATTTTGTTTATTAGGAGGTTTAAAAAAAATCCCCCCCTTTCCTTTGGTCCTTTCTTTCTCTCCTCTTCTTTCCTGCCTTCTGGTCCTTTCTCCTTCCTTCCTTCCTTCCTTCCTTCCTTCCTTCCTCCCTCCCTCCCTCCCTCCCTCCCTCCCTCCCTCCCTCCCTTCATTCCTTCCTTCCTCTCTCTCTTCCTCCCTCCCTTCCTTCCTCCCTTCCTTCCTTCAGAAAGGAATAGCCTTGAATTGGAGACACATCTCCCTCAGCCTCTCAGGAGCTGAGATTGCAATCATATATCCGACTTGGAGAAAAATACATCTGAAATCTGACCTTGTAGCTCTGATATATGCCAAAGTCCCCCAATATAATTTTTACTCTTTTGTTTAAGAAAAGGTCCTACCATGGAGCCCAGGCATGGAATTAACAATCCTTCTGCTCGAGGCCCTCAAGTGTTGAGGTTTCAGGCAAGTGCCACGACAATTGTTTTCCAATGTGATTTTATTATAAGGTCGGCAATGCTCTTACAATTTGCATTGAACAAGATTTGTGGGATTGTGTCTGACGCTACTATAGTTATGTAAATGTTGGGGAAATGGTGGGAAATTTTTAGTTTAATGTGTGAATTTTGAAAAGCAGTGCACACATACATAAAGAAGATTAAGCCAGCTGAATGTACTTAGTGGGGATTATTGGAGGTGGTAGGGGTAGGACCAGTATGGTTCAAATGTCTAAAGTTATATTTTCTCAGAAAAAAAAAAACAATGGAGATTTGCAAAAACAGTTGTCAGAAACCAAAAACTCACCTAGGAGGTAGGTCCTGATATGGGTCATAGTGACTAATTGTATGAACAGTATTAGGCAAGCATGTTTTTTTAAATGTAAAAATATTTGGGGTATGGAAAATTTACTGATGGCATTTTATAGTAGTATTTTTCCTTTTTCTTTAGCAATTAATAATTACTCTTTAATTATAAATAGAAAAGTGCCCATCCTATTGTTATATAGCATTTTCCTCCTAATTGAAAACTTTTCTCTAGCAAGGAAGGATTATGAATCTCTAGAGGTAAACAACTCACAAATCTCAGAAAGTTCCTGAAATTATCAAGATTCACAAAGTCTATCCTCAGGTTATAGAAGTAATAGACACCTGCTAAGGGAAGAGATTCTCTGACTATTTGAGCTACATAGGGTGGCTTGTGGCTAAGGTAAGCTTTTTGGTGATGTAGTTGTCTTTGATTTAATTCTGTAAGAAATTCCTTACCCATACTTTTATAAATAATCTCAATACTTCATTGGTTTACCAAGTTGGATTTTGGAGTAATCATTACTTTGGTGTCTGATTCATAGCAAGCATGCATCTGGTTGTGTCTCCTCAGGAAGTCTTTCCTGCAACAACTACATATGAATTTGGATCATTGAGTTACATTTGTTAATGGTTTTATGTGTATCAATGTGAATTAAAAAGTTTAGAATTGTTTTAACATGAAATATTTTATTTAGGTATTTTGTCTAGCTATAAAAAATAAACCCCCAAAATAAAACCCCATTACTTATTGATTTAGAATTTTATAATTTATTCTTTGAAAATTTAATACATGTATACAATGTACCTTGATCATATCCATCTTTAACTCTCCCTTCCCACTTCTTCTGGTTCCCCTAACATGGCCCACTACCTTAAGATCCTCTTTAATGATGTCTTCATGTACATGGGTATAGCATCACCCACAAGAGTTTGGACAACCTATCAGTGACCACACTCTTAAAGAAAATGACTTCTCTCTCAGCATCCCTCAGTATCTTCTCAGTTAGGGGTAGGGCCTCATGAGCTTCTCCCATCTGTACTAGAATGCTGACGGGGTTCATCTCAGGAAAGAATTTCAGGACAAGTCAGAGTAAAGTTAGTGAGGGTTTTTTTGTTTTGTTTTGTTTTGTTTGTTTGTTTTGTACAGTTAACTTTAAGCTAGGGAGAGAGACAGGAAAGAGGGAGGGAGGGAGGGCAAGCCACAGATGCCTTCAAAGGCTGTATACTAATATATGAGTCTATGGTTTTCTAAGTTATGCTGTTCAAAGGATGTAACTTACAATAAGTAAAAACTAAGCAAAGTTTAAAATAAAGTAAAAAAGCTGGAGAGATGGCTCAGAGGTTAAGAGCACTGGCTGTTCTTCCAAAGGACCTGGGTTTAATTCCCAGTACCCACATGGCAGTTCACATCTGTCTGTAATTCCAGTTCCAGGGGATCTGGCATTCTCAGATACAGGTTACAAGCAGGCAGAACACCAAAATGCATACAAACAAAAACAAACAAAGAATAAATTAAAAAAAAACCCACACAACCAGACAGACTTATTCCTCTTGAAGAATTTCCTTCTGTAAGTGAATTCTAAGATGGGTTTATGCGGCACATTCTTTTTTTTTTTTTATTGGATGTTTTATTTACATTTCATATGTTGTCCCCTTACCCCATCCCCCACCCACCCAGGAACCCCCAATCCCCTCACCCCTCCTCCTTCTTCTCTGTGGATGTAATCTCTACCTACCCCCCCACTCCCACCTCCCCACCCTCAAAATTCCCACCCCCTGGGGCATCCAGCCTTCATGAGGTCAAGGTTCTCTTCTTCCACCTATGCCCAGCAGGGCCCTCCACTCTTACATATTCAACTGAAGAGCTGGATCCCTCCCTAAGTGCTCCCAGGCTGGTGGTTTAGACCCTGGGAGCTGTGGTTGGTTGGTATTGTTGCTCTCCTCATGGTACCACAAATCCTTTCAGCTCCTTCAGTCCTCACTCTAACTCCTCTATTGAGAACCCCATGATCAGTTCAATAGCTAGTTGTGAGCATCTGAGGCACATTCTTTAGATTTAGGGAAGAGAAAGGCAAACAGGCACAACTAAGATCACAAGTTTTCTGGCCCTAGGAAGCATAGGTTTGCTTGTTTGTTTGTTTGTTTGTTTGCAATTAGCGTCCTTGTTTTTGACATCTTTAGGAAAACTGTGCATTTTCTCTGTGGACAAGCCTTTTGTGGTACCTGTGCCCAGGCATCAGAGAATATAACCATATTCTATAGCAGGACTCTCTTGGACCCACCAGTGATATAAATAATGACACAAAGGCTTATTAACATTTTAAAGCTTAGGCCTTAACTGGACAGTCTCCTGACTACACTAGCCTCACTAATTCTGGCACTACATCCCACCCCAGGTCCTGGGGCTACCTCTCTGCTCTGGTCCACCTGTTCACCTGTGTCTGCTGGCTGAATCTCATTTTTTTCTCCCAGCATATCTCTCTCTCTCTCTCTCTCTCTCTCTCTCTCTCTCTCTCTCTCTCTCTCTCTGGAAGTTCAGCCCTCCACTTCCTGTCCAGATATTGGCTATCACCTCTTTATGGCAGCTAGTCTATTACAATTCTCTTGCAGTAGGCAATTGAAGTGAGGGAGGAACAATACCAAGATCCTGCCAGTATTTAGCTCTTTGTTGGTACAGAATTAACAATTGGATATGCAGAGACACGCCCTCACACAATGTACCCTAAAAAGATTCTGAAGTGAGCTTTCTCCTCTTTCCATGACCCTTACTCTTCCCTGTCTTTTTCCTCACTACTATGGCATCTTAACATTCTGAGTCTAGATTAAGGAGTAACAGTTTATGGAGTTGCTTGTCCTAATGGCTCTTAGATACAGTCCTGGAGGAGGAGGACTCAGTCCAGAGTCTATCGAGGACCCAGTCTAGAGTTTATATCTAGGACTCAGACTAACAAAGGCTCTTTAGTAATATAAACCTGACATGCAGACCAAGTGGCAAAACTCAAAAACTGAACAGTTTTAAGTCTACCCTCATAAAGGGAAATTGTTAGCAATTTCCACCTTTAGTAGGGATGATAAGACTGGAGGAGTACAAAATTCAAGAAAATTGTCCTTGAATTTTACAGCTCTGGAAGGATGAACCCCATACCTGTACGGTTTGGGAAAGAAATGTCCAGGCTCCATCCCTGGGCTCCATGTTCTGATCTTTTATCATTGAGTATGAGATTTATGTGGTTAGTGCCAGTTTTTCTGGGGTCCAACAGCCGTGTCACCTGTTTATAGTCTTTTCCTTTGGTTATTTCTCTTCTACTTTGTTCAGGAGAATGCTGTGAGACACAGGAAAGGAAGTTCAATCTTTTTCATTTTATATATTTTGGATAGACAGTGGTAGGTCTGGTGACGTTGAGGCTGTGGAGAGAGGAGGACACAGTAGATGGTGGGATGCTAAGCCATGGCAGTAATTCTTTTTAGGCATTTGGACAAAAGATATTTGGTGGCTAGTCCATGGCAGGGAAGTCAGCTGGGCTGGATGCAAACAACCATGTGGAGTCTGTCTAGGTCCAGAAAGAGGAGTAAAGTGGGGCTCCTGCCCCTAATACTCCAGTGACCCCCTGGCGAGAACAAAAATGGTTCCAATGTTGCCCAACAAATGCACCCAACATTGATTTTTGTTTGCTTCTTTGTTTGTTTGCTTTGTTTTGTTTTTCAGGCCAGTATAGATTGTGTCTCAATAGAGTAAATGCCGAGAAAGAAGATGGGGATTTTCCTGGAAGTTCCTTTTAAACTTTTAGCACAGTGGTTCCTGGCCTTCCTAACGCTGTGACCCTTTAATACAGTTCCTCATGCTGTGGTGACCCCAGCCATGAAATTATTTCATTGGTGCATCATAACTATAATTTTGCTACGATTATGAATTGTAGTGTAAATAGCCGGTGTGAAGGATAGCTGACATACGCGCACCTTTCATAATGAAGGGTCATTTGTCCTCCGAAAGGGACCATGACCCATAGGTTGATTACTTGTGCTTTAGCAATATGTGTCAGCATTTGGAGCGAGACGTCTAGCTTTCTTTTGCTTTGAGTGCTGTGATAAGTGTATGCCATCACAGGGCAGACAGGATAAGTGCCTCACTTCCCACCAGTTACCAGAGACTCTCTCTCAAGTTTTCCATTCTTTCCCATCTGGTGTTTGTAAACGCAATATGGAAAAGCAAAGTTCCTTGTAGACTTAAAATGAGGATTCTCTGTGAAAGCATCTTGGTTTATCAAAGGAGACAAAGCATAATAACTATTCTATTACTTTGGTCTCTAGTAAAGTCAACTCTTACATTAAAGAGTCCTATTGTAAGTAAATACAGGCTGCCACAGCAAGACAAGACTTAGGCAAACTGCCCAACAGATGGCTAAGGTCTATGTGTAGCAGCCAAGGCCAATGTAGCAGACAGAGGCTTCTGTTTGGGTTTTAAGTTGGAGTCATGGATACAGAATAATGACAGAATGGCAGGAATTCTTGATACAGTTCCATGTGAGAGAAACTTACAGTGCCTTCTCTCAGGCTTGCACAGTTTTCTCTGCTGCACCCTCAAAGCCTTGGTCACATCCGCTGACTGGGGAGAAAGACCTGGGGCCCAGAGCAAGGGTTAGGTAGTGTTCTTGTGTGGTTCAAAATGTGTGTCCTATCTAGCCAAGATCTTGATTCTCAGACCAGCAGACAACCTCAGAAGTGGCAAAGGATAGTCAACACAGTGAGCATGTTGTGTTCAATTTTATGTTACTTTAACTGGGCTAAGGGATGCCTATGTAGCTGATAGTGTGTGTGTGTGTGTGTGTGTGTGTGTGTGTGTGTGTGTGTGTCTGTGCTTCTAGGAAAGATTAGTGTTTGAACTGGCAAAGTAAGTAGTAAAGGCTATTTTTTTGTTGTTGTTGTTGTTGTGTGTGGGGTAGTTTCTCTGTGTAGCCCTAGTTGTCCTGGGACTCACTCTGTAGACCAGGCTGGCCTCAGACACAGAGATCTGTCTGCCTCTGCCTCTTGAATGCTCAGATGAAAGGCGTGCACCAGCTCTGCCATCTGTATTTTCTAGCGTGGTAGGCATCATCCAATCCACTGAAAGCCTGAAAAGAGCAAAACAGTTGTAAAAATGGCCTTTATTCTCCTGTAATAATTGTTCCAGAGGCTTACTGCCTCAGTCTCCTAACATAGTCCTGGAAGCTTCTAGCCTCTCTACAATCTTATCTAGGCCTAGAATGTTGTCAACCTCTGAGACTTACTGCTGAATAAGCTCACCCTTTCTAGTTCTATCTGGTCTCTGCCTGGCTGATTCAACTCAGCTGTTCTTGCTCAAACTTCTCAAACATGCTGACTGACTCATTCTGGCTTCTCTGGGCTTCTCCTGAATTGGTCTGCTTGACCTCAAACTATTTCTGTCTATCTGTTCTAATCTTCTGGTTCCTCCTCATTCTCTGGCTCATTTTGTCTTCCTCTGTGTCTAGCTTGTTCGCTTGTTCTGTCTTCAACCTGTCTCTGTAAAACTCTCCTGGTAAAACTGCCTTCTTCTCTCTCATTTCTATTTTTTCTCTCTGTTCTGTTCTCTCTTAAGTAGCTTCCCTTTCCTCTCTCTTCTCATGAGGATTGGGCAGATCTTATTCTGTCAAATCTTTCTTTGATTTGTCACTTTGTCTGCCACTCAATTAGACATCCCTTTCAAATGTGGTGCTTTCTTCTACAAACTAACTTTATCTTCAATGCTTGGGATTAAAGGTGTGTACTAGGGGCATCCCTACATACCAGTCAGAGGTCTGAACTAAGGCTGGGCCACACCACAACTAGAACAGGTTGTTGTTTTTTGTTTGTTTGTTTCAGTAAGTAACACAATCTCGGGGTTCACAGTGTCATCAAATAAATACCCCGCAACAAGTGGTGGTGGAGGGGAACATTTGCTCTCTCTGCTTAGGCTAAGGCAGCCACCTTATCTTTGAGCCCTGATATTTTAGTGTTCATTCGTCCTCAGATTGGGAACTTACGCCATCAGTCCCCTAATTGTTAGACCTTCGTACTTAAACTAAATGACACCAATATCTTTCCTGATTCTGAGAAAGTGGCACAGTGGGGAGGTGGTTTTGCAGATGGTGGTGTAAACCTTGGATCTTTAGTTTGGGGCATTATTATGTTTCTGGAAGCTTTCATTTCCCACAGTCATGGTATCATAAAGTAAGGGTCTGCCCAGCCTAGTGCTTGCACCCTTAGCTCATAGTAGGTCAGTCCTTGACTTGCACATTTTCAGTCACCACTGTCACTCTTGGGTGATGTCATCCTCTATGCTTGTAATGTGAGGTCTAATGTGTCTAGAAAAGGCCCCCTTTGTAGATCTCATTGTCTAGAAGCCTGATAAGGGCTACAGTCACTAAGGGGAGCTTCTCCTCAGCTGGCCCACCTAACTCTTCTCTTGCTGTAGGAATTGGCACCTTGGGAGCCATAGCTTCTGAGGGAAGACCTAGACACCTCAAGAGTTATTCTTAGCGTGGCAGTAGAACACAATCTGTCAACTAAAGGTCTGCTGTTCACCCCTGAATGGAGACTTTTCATCGATATTCAGAGTGTTTCTATTTAAGACGTGGAATATATACCAGTAAAATCTCCCCTACTCATTATATTCTACAAAAGCAACAAGCCCATAAGCAAACTGTGATTTTCTTTGTTTTTGTTAAAATTTAAATTTATTTATTTATTTATTTATTTATTTATTTTGAGACATTGCCTCATATGCTCCAGTTGGCTTCAAACTCACTCTGTAGTTAAGGATGACTTTGAACTGATTCCCTGGACTTCAGCTTCCTAAATGCTGGTATCACAGCGAGGTACCACCATACCAGGTTGGCTAAATTAAAATTTAAAATTTATCCCCAGCACCATAAAAGTAATAATCTAAGAGAATGCACATTGTAGATGTTGTATCTTTAAATATGTCTTTTAAAGCATTTATTTATTTATTTATTTATTATTTATTTATTATGTTGTGTGTATTGAAGTTTTGCCTGCAGGTAAGTCTGTGCATTTCTTGAATGCCCCATGCCCGTGGAGGCTAGAAGAGTGTATAGGATGGTTATGAACTACTATGTGGTTGCTGGGAACTGAATCCTGGATTCTCTGGAAGAGAACCACTGAGCCATCTTTCCAGTTGGCTTAGTTCTTAGTTACATCTTTAATAAAGAATTGAAGCTGGGCAGTGGTGGTGCACGCCTTTAATCCCAGCACTTGGGAGGCAGAGACAGGTAGATTTCTGAGTTCGAGGCCAGCCTGGTCTACAGAGTGAGTTCCAGGACAGCCAGGACTATAAGGAGAAACCCTGTGTCGAAAAACAAACAAACAAAAAAAAATTGAATTTTCCTTTCTCATAGACTCCAAGAACATTTTCCCCAACATCCCTACCCTCTCTTTCTCACTACTCCTGGGTCTCACCATTGTTCTAAACAGTGTTATTTCTGTTTTCATTTTATATATACGTGCATGAGACCACAAATAAAACTAGCTTAATAAACTCAATACTATTATAACCATTTTAACCTATTGTCAGTGCAAATACATAATTTATTCTTTGTATGGCTGAGAACTTTTCCATTGACTTCACGGCACATTTTATCCCATTCTCTGTTGCTGGATACCTAGCTTCACTGGTATGAAAGTGAGGCTAAGACTGATGTGCAAATGTCCCTGTAATGTGTCCTTTTAGACTCCTTTAAGTTAATATCCATTAGTGATATAACTGGGTCATATGAAAGGTGTACTGTTAATTTTCTAAGAAATTTCCATACTGATTTCCATGATGGCTGGACTAGTGTACATGCCCAGTAGCTTACAAGAGTTCCCTTTTGCCCACATCCTCACCAGCCTTTATGTCTGCCTTTATGACTGGGGAAAGTTGGAATCTCAACGTAGGTTTGGTGGTGTTGTTGTTTTATATACATGGATATTTTGCTTGCATGTGTGTCTATGTGCCACATGTGTGCCTGGTGCCTGAGGAGGCCAGAAAAAGGGATCAGATCCCCTAGAACTGGAGCTACAGATGGTCATGAGCTACCATCTAGCCACTGAGAATCCAACCCAGGTTCTCTGGAAGACAGCCAATGTTCTTAACCACTGAGCCATCTCTTCAGGCCCCTCAGTGTAGCTTTGGTTTGCATTTCTCTGGTGACTAGTGAGGCTGCTTCCTCTGCTGTTCAGAAGCTATTTAATTTCACAGGGTCTCATTTTCCAGTTTTCCTTATTCCTGAGCAGCCAGAATCCTGTTTAGTGTCTTGTGCCTATGCCTTAAAAGTGTTCTCCCTGCTTTCAGGGATTAAGTGAAAGTCTTGAATGTTTCTGGAGTTGATTCTTGCAGGTGAGAGCTAAGGAGCTGCTCGTTCTTCTGTATATGATTCTCGGGGATCTGGAGCAGCATTTGCTGAAGAGGCTGTCTTTTCGTCAGTGTGTATTTTTGGCATGTTTGTCCAGTCTGGATCTTCTCCTCTGTTCCATTGGTGTGTGTGCCATTGCCACTCACGGTCCTGTTGGTGGCAGATAGAGGACTGCTCCCTAGAGAGCATGAGGTGGGTGTGGGGGTCTGAGCAAGGGGCCTAAGGAAACCACACCTTTACAGGAGTGAAAGGTTCCTTCTCATCGGAGGGTCTGCCTATCATGGGATACCTTCTGTGTCATACAAAAAGAATCAAGTCAGACTGGTCAAATTTGCTTTATTATTTTTTTTAACAATCTTGAAGAGCAGCATCATAACTCCTTCCTTCTCTTTGATCTGTTAAACATTGGTTCCTGAAAGACAGTGGAGACGATGAGTGACACGACCTGTGATGCCCACAGTCTCAGAGCATCTGTATTGATCCAGTGCACGTCCTCAGATGGTTTTTGTTTAAAATTTAAATGTCCTGTTTTTCTGAGAACTCATAAAAAGCCATAATATTAGCTGGGATCGAGGGCAGGTTGATAGAACTAACTAATTGCCCTTCAGCACTTGTGCTTCCTTAAATTTGGTTCTAAAGAGCTCATTATTTTTGTGAGGACCTCCTAAGAGTGTCAAAAGACAGTAGCTCAGGATTGAGCCTCACACTGTGATGATTGGATGTGATCATTATTAAATGTGATGTTGTTCTTTAAAACTTGTGATCCCTTCTTTTCTCTAATTTTTTTTGAGACTATATGACCCAGGCTGGGCTCAAACTCATGGTCTTTTCGCCTCAGATCTACCCTGGGGCCACATCTAATCCTGCCATTTCCTATAGCCCTTGCTTCCAAATATCACGAGTAGTCATTTGGGGACTAAGCGTCTAACATGTGAGCTCTGTAGGATGAGTTCAAGCCACACCATCTGGTAAACACACTTACTATAGAGTTTGGCCCACTGTAGGCTTGAAATCAAAGAAGCATGGTTATCCTCAAGCCAGCATCCCATTGCACCCTGATTGCTAGGAAACCGCAATAGAGAGACGCAGTGGCCCATACCAGCCTGGAATAAAGCTTCCGAAGAGGACTGTGGGATTAATCCACAATGCATTTCATCTTTGAAAATCTCCGATAATCTTGGATCTCCTTTTCATTAGACAGAATAAATGTCTGTATCATTTCTAATGAAAATCTAATAGCACAAACAGGCCAAACAGCCAGCCAGCCAAGTATTAGTATTTTATAGTTTCAAATATATCACTGAGGGGCTGGATTGACTCTGCAAGCAAAATTATATGTTCCGTACATTTGTTAAGTCCTGCTTTTGTAGGAAATAGTAAATGTCACAGAACTTCAATTCTTTCATTCACTTACTTTGAAATGTTTGAATAAATCCCTCAATCCAAGCGGATCAACAAACACATTATAGTAAGACCAAACGGTAGGTGTTGCTGTACAGTCTGGAGAAGGGGCTACTAGAGATTAATACTTCAGGAGCATCTGAAAGTTTTCTCAGGGAAGTCTTACAGGTGAGGAGGCCTTTGCTGTGGGAGCCATCTTTAAAAAGGATGGTGACATAGTTTTTATTAGTTTGCTTTCTATGGCTGTGATAACACAGGTAAACGGAACAGGGAGGAAGTTATTTCATCTTTCTTCTTAAAGCCTATTATGAAAGGAAGCAAGTTCAGGGACCTAGAGGAAGGATACTGGAGGCAGGCCCTGAAGCAGAGAACATGGAGGAGCACCCCTTACTGATTTGTTCCTCATGGCTTGCTCAGTCTGCTTTCTTATAGCACTGAGGACCACCCACCAAGGGATGGCCCCACCCACAGTAGGCTGGACCTTCTCACATTAATCATCAATTAAGGAAATGCTCCCACAGACTTGTCTATAATCAATTTGATGGAGGCATTTTCTCATTGAGGTTCCCTCTTCCCAGATGGTTATAACTTATGTCAAGTCAATAAGAACAGAACAAACAAATAGAAAGCTAACAAGCACATAGGTGCTGGCCAGAATTTCTTTCTGTTAGCTGTACCTCACTGGAAAATTGTAGGAGCGTGCTCTCATTAATGTCTCTGCCTTAATTCACAGCCTGTTTCTTATTTCACTCACCTCACGACAGCCTGCTCTGAATATACTATTAGCACTTTAAGTTTATGACTGATGTAGCTTCATAGTGTTTAAATGAAAGTGAACATTTCCGGCGACCCAGCAGGTTGTAACCCTTCCATACCACATGCTTTATAGTCATCAAAATAGTCCATCCACCTCTCCTGTTTCCCTAGTGACAGAGATGGGGCTAGCAGCACTTACAAGGTTCCTCAGCCCAGACACAATGATGTTTTGCTCCAGGCTCCCATGTGCAGGACTTCCCTATGCTCCTCACTCTCCTGAAATTCCTCCTGCTATCTCACTCCACAGGACCCAGCTTGGGAGCAAGCTAAAACAAATCTGTTCTTCCATGTTCATTCACTTCATGTGGGTCTTTCTGGAGGCTAGACTTTAACATGGAGGAACTGAAAACCTGGGCCTTGAGAACATTCAACTCTAATGTCACATAGTCACAGTGAGGCTGCTGTTACTTCAGGCAATAAACTTATGTCCTTAGCACAAGTCTAGACTCAGATCCGCCGAGAGACAAGACCTGGAGATTTAGCAGGGTTGGTTAGAGTTGGATTCTGCCTGCAGTCTGGAGTGAATCTGCAGACTTGTATAAATGACAGAAAACTTCAGTGAAATTTTCTAATTAATTCTGTCTACACTAAGCTGGTGGTTCATGCTGATAGAAGCATAAAGGAGTGATACAATATTTGTCTATCTTTAGAATTGACTTAGCTGCTCCTTCGTGCTGAGTCTGGAGAGTAGGAAATCATCTTGGACGTTCACCCACATACAATTTCAATTTCTGTGCATTACAATAAAAGGTTGGGTTTCTCCTTCTGTCTTTCTCCTGCTTTTCTTGGAAACAAGTTGAAATTATACCAAGGATGCTCTTAAACGATCTGTCCGATACCCAGTCATCATATTTACACAATCCTACACCAAGAATAGATCTGGGTTTAGTGTTCTGTTTTTGTAAGGTCTGGCTTTATATAAAATGCTGAATACTGAAATACAATTTAAAAAGCAGCACTTTCTACATCTAAGTTATCCTAGAGATACCCATTTTTCATTTTTTAAAATGTTTTTCTGCAACTACAAAAATGCTTTCTGCATTTTTCTAAACAGTGCTTTCCAATCAGCCCCATAATGCTACAGTTTTTTTTTTTTTTTTGTCCTAAATGTTGTCCATTTCCTGTCTGGCTGTGTGAAGGAAGAGTTAGCTTTGCAGCCCTACCAAACACTTCTCAAGGTGGAAGGCCGTGTTTTGTTTTGTTAGAAATAATTTAAAAATCGTTTGCTTTTATTTTATGTGTGTGGGTGTTTTGCCTGCTTATATGTCTACATACCACATGCGTGCAGTGCCCACAAAGGCCAGCAAAAAAGCGTCAAATCCCCTGGAACTGAAGTTACAGATGGCTGTGAGCCACCACGTGGGTGCTAGGAATTGAAACCAGGTCCTCTAGAAGAGCAACCAGTGCTCCCAACTGCTGAGCCATCTCTCCAGCCCTGTGTTATTTTAAATACTGATCATTATTTACATTGTTGTGATCTGAGGAGTTTACAAACAGGGTCTCCCCATATAGCCTGAGATGCATCCTGAGTGATGGGATTGCAGATATGTGCCACCACACCTGGCCAGTTACTGCTTCTTAATACTGCTCATGGCAAAGGCTTCAGTGTGAGGGTATTTCTTCTTCTGAAAAGTTTTCTGGTACAGTGGTTGCCACCGTCCTTTTAAATACGCCATGGCTCTAACAGATACAAATACCTTCTGTAGGAGGATTCTTGCTTGATTTCCCTTTGTTTCGTTGCTATGCATTGAATCCAGGTTCTATCCACACCAGGCAGACACTATGCCACCCAGCTACAGCCTGGCCTTCTTTTTGTTTTTTATTTTGAGATAGGGTTTCACTAAGTTTCCCAAGCTGGTCTTTAGCTTGCTCTGTAGCCCAGACAGGCCTTGTGCCTTTGATCTTTTGTCTTTATGGCCCAAACACCTGGCATAACAGGTCCTTTCCACTAGCTCTTGCTTAAGATCTTAAGGACATGCAGAGATCGAAGGGCCTCTGCCAAGGGCTGACCTTATTGCCGTTACTATGGTCACCAGTGTGCATGCACTACTCAGAGGCTTGCTGTTCCTTCTTGTTCTTGTTGTTGTTGTTGTTGTTGTTGTTGTTCTTCTTCTTCTTCTTCTTCTTCTTCTTCTTCTTCTTCTTCTTTCTTAAATCACCCATTTTTTATTAATGCATGCAGAGAACTAAAATGAAAATACTCTTGTGTCATAAACTTCTTGTGCAAATTTACATAATCAAGTACAAAAATATGTACATGTTGTTATATTAAAAAAGTTTTGATCCAATCAATGAAAATGTCATTAACATGTATAGTAACAACAAAACAAAAAATTACATAAATAGTGTTAATAGTTGTTTGAAAATAGAGAAGCTTGACAAAATTCAACATCCCTTCATGATAAAAGTCTTGGAAAGATCAGGAATTCAAGGCCCCTACCTAAACATAGTAAAAGCAATTTACAGCAAACCAGTAGCCAACATCAAGCTAAATGGAGAGAAACTTGAAGCAATCCCACTAAGATCAGGGACTAGACAAGGTTGCCCACTCTCCCCCTACCTATTCAATATAGTACTGGAAGTCTTAGCCAGAGCAATTAGACAGCAAAAAGAAGTCAAAGGGATACAAATAGGAAAGGAAGAAGTCAAAATATCGCTATTTGCAGATGATATGATAGTATACTTAAGTGACCCCCAAACTTCCACCAGAGAACTCCTAAACCTGATAAACAACTTCAGCAAAGTGGCTGGTTATAAAATCAACTCAAACAAATCAGTAGCCTTCCTCTACATGAAAGATAAACAGACTGAAAAAGAAATTAGGGAAATGACACCCTTCACAATAGTTGCAAATAATATAAAATACCTTGGTGTGAATCTAACCAAGCAAGTGAAAGACCTGTATGACAAGAACTTCAAGTCTCTGAAGAAAGAAATTGAAGAAGATCTCAGAAGATGGAAAGATCTCCCATGCTCATGGATTGGCAGGATTAATATAATAAAAATGGCCATCTTGCCAAAAGCAATCTACAGATTCAATGCAATCCCCATTAAAATCCCAACTCAATTCTTCACAGAGTTAGAAAAGGAAATTCTCAAATTCATATGGAATAACAAAAAACCCAGGATAGCGAAAACTATTCTCAACAATAAAAGAACTTCTGGAGGAATTACCATCCCTGACCTCAAGCTGTACTACAGAGCAATAGTGATAAAAACTACCTGGTATTGGTACAGAGACAGGCAGGAAGATCAATGGAATAGAATTGAAGACCCAGAAATGAACCCACACTCCTATGGTCACTTGATCTTTGACAAAGGAGCTAAAACTGTCCAGTGGAAAAAGGACAGCATTTTCAACAAATGGTGCTGGTTCAACTGGAAGACAACATGTAGAAGAATGAAAATTGATCCATTCTTATCTCCTTGTACAAAGCTCAAGTCTATGTGGATAAAGGACCTCCACATAAAACCAGATACACTGAAACTAATAGAAGAGAAGGTGGGGAAGACCCTCGAATACTTGGGCACAGGGGAAAAGTTCCTGAACAGAACTCCAATGGCATATGCTCTAAGATCAAGAATTGACAAATGGGACTTCATAAAATTGCAAAGTTTCTGTAAGGCAAAGGACACTGTCAATAGGACAAAACGACAACCAACAAATTGGGAAAAGATCTTTACCAATCCTTCATCTGATAGAGGGCTAATATCCAATATATACAAAGAACTCAAGAAATTAGACTCCAGACAACCAAATTACCCTATTAAAAAATGGGGTATAGAGCTTAACAAAGAATTTTCAACGGAAGAAACTCGAATGGCCGAGAAGCATCTAAAGAAATGTTCAGCATCCTTAGTCGTCAGGGAAATGCAAATCAAAACAACCCTGAGATTCCATCTCACACCAGTCAGAATGGCTAAGATTAAAAACTCAGGTGATAGTAGATGCTGGCGAGGGTGTGGAGAAAGAGGAACACTCCTCCATTGTTGGTGGGACTGCAAGATGGTGCAACCACTTTGGAAATCAGTCTGGCGGTTCCTCAGAAAATTGGACATAGCATTACCCGAGGATCCAGCTATACCACTCCTAGGCATATACCCAGAAGATGCTCGAACATATAACAAGGACATATGCTCAACTATGTTCATAGCAGCCTTATTTATAATAGCCAGGAGCTGGAAAGAACCCAGATGTCCTTCAACTGAGGAATGGATTCAAAAAATGTGGTATATTTACACAATGGAGTATTACTCAGCTATTAAAAACAATGAATTCGAGAGGTTCCTAGGTAAATGGATGGAACTAGAAATTATCATCCTGAGTGAGGTAAGCCAATCACAAAAGAAGACACATGGTATTCACTCACTGATTATTGGATATTAGCCTAGAACCTTGAAATGCCCAAGATGCAACTCACAGGCCACATGAAGCCCATAAAGAAGGAAGACCAAGTGAGGGTGATTCGGTCCTTCTTAGAAGGAGCAACAAAATACTCAAGGGAGCAAATATGGAGACAAAGTGAGGGACAGAAACTGAAGGAGGGGCCGTCTCAAGACCACCCCACCTGAGTATCTATCCCATGTGCAATCACCAAAGGTAGATGCTGATGTGGAAGACAGGAAGTGCATGCTGATAAGAGCCTGATATGGATATCTCCTCAGAGGCCTTCAAGAGTCAGACATATTCAGAGGCAGATGCTCACAACTAGCCATTGAACTGATCATGGGGTTCTCAATGGAGGAGTTAGAGTGAAGACTGAAGGAGCTGAAAGGGTTTGTGGCACCATGAGGAGAGCAACAATACCAACCAACCACAGCTCCCAGGGTCTAAACCACCAGCCTGGGAGCACTTAGGGGGGAATCCAGGGCTTCAGCTGAATATGTAAAAGTGGAGGGCCCTGCTGGGCATAGGTGGAAGAAGAGAACCTTGACCTCATGAAGGCTGGATGCCCCAGGGGGTGGGA
>NW_021604587.1:15710320-15742337 GCF_004785775.1 Grammomys surdaster
AAAAAAAAAAAAAAAAAAAAAAAAAAAAAAAAAAAAAAGAAAATAGAGAAGCAAGCATTGACGATGGACCCAATAGCAGTTCATAAAACTTAAAATATTCCTAAGAGACATGCCCAACAGTTTCAAAATGGAATTTTCATAACAATCCATTTTCTATATACATTTGCATCAAATTTTTGTCTTAATGGATAATGAAGTTATATCAGAGGCTGCTGCTTATGTGACACTCAGAGATATATTTTTTGCCAGCAGATTGTCTCCCCACTAGCAATCGGCCACGGGTAACCGGTGATTATTCTTGTTTCTGCCAGAGTCATGCATAGTATGAAAGCTATCCAATAGGGACGAAGCTTCCAGGTGAGTACCAGTTTGGCTTCTCCTCATTCTATGACTAAACTATGAGATGCCTTCACCAAGAGGGTTTTGCTTTCAAGTTCTAGATGATAACCAAGAACATTGGTAATAACCTGTAATGTTTGGAGGTCTATGAGAATTCACTGGTTAACAACTTCAAAAGAAGTTAACACATTCTATTTCGTGTTCCTCTATTTGTTAGTCCGTGGTAGCTAGTTGGGGCATTGTCACCTCATTCAAGTGTAACTCAATTTAAACTTTAATTCTATCACTAATATCAGGGCCAAGAACCTGTGGGTACAAAGTTCCTAGGCTCTAGATGAGAAATGACTATTCTTCTGCTAATGGGCATGTATTAAACCATGCACTAAGTATTTATCATTATACCCATAGATTACTATATCTCTGAACCTTATCAGAGGACCTTCTTTATATAGTAATAGAGAGACCCACAACTGGTCAAGACGCAGAGAATAAGAGACTTTAATACTCAGCACTAAATGGGACATTTATATCACATGTCCCTCCTCCCAAGGCTTAGGTATCATGACCAAGAAAGGGTCAGAATATCGTAAGAGTCAGAGACTGTGGTTACAAGAAAACAGTGTTTTGGGGGCACAACTGGGCAGTTGTACATTATAATCTCACAGCAATCATGGCAGAATGCACAAGCTCAAGCCAGACAAAATCCCAGCATGAAGAGGGGAGGTGGGCATAAAGTCTCACCCACAGCTGGCAGAAGCTAGCTGCTGGAAGAGGGAGGTCAGTTTTCTTTAAGCATGTGTGGCCCTTAGTAGGTCAACCACATTCCAGTGGATGCCCTAATTATAAAGCCAGGAGGGATGTTTATAGACCCCATCCAGTATAGCAAATGAAGGGTTGTGTTTGTTCTGATTAGGGAACTGTCAGCCAAGCAACTTCATGGCAGCCTGACTGTTTTAGACTCTTATCTAACACGCTGTGGAGACCTGGCCAGCTGCAGAAGACACTACAATTGAAGTTCCAATCAGGCTGCCCTGCTCCAAAAGGATGTCACTGGCCTTGGAAAGTTACACTCCAAATAAGATAAACCTCAGTGACTGCCAGGTAATCCTGTCACTGTCTCCACTCAGGCCGGAGAGGGAGGACTTTCCCTGGTGGCCTGGAAGAGGGCAATCTCTATCTGCAAATCCATAGCTCACCACATCTGCAAAGCCCCCTTTGCCAAGTGAGGTGACATAGTCACAAGTTCCAGTAGTTTAGCTGATGACATCCTTGCAGCATTGTTATGCTGCCTGCCACAAGGACAACTTCTGATGATGGTGATTCCAAAAGCCACGCTCATAAAGGATATGCAACCAGATGGGCCCATTGGTGCAATAACGGTATGACTGTCACAGGAGTAACCAACTACTTTCTGCTTGGATTTAAGGTCCTCTTACCAATTTTAAAAAACTAACTTTCATGCCAATATTCCAAAGATAGACTTGTGATGGGAGGGATCACTGAGCTCCTTCATTTGTTTCTATTTCAAGTGAGATCACATTGAGTAAATCTTTCTCTGGCTTTCACTGCTACTCATATCTTTAACTGATGTACTTGGAACAGACTGTGAACCTAAATGCTCTGGTAACACTAGTTTCTAAAATCTGGAGCAATAGACTCCTGGCTCTCAGGCCTTAGAGCTCTGAGTTTCTTAGGACATGGAAACTCAAAGGCCCAAGACTGCAGATATTAGAAGAGCTTCCCCTTGCCTGCTTACAAGTTCTACTTGTCATAGAGTAAACGGTAACCGGGAGCTGTCCTTTCACAACAGCCCAGGGGACCAGAATGCTCCTATAGGTCATGCCTGGACCATGAAGTCGTCTCCGAGCTGGGAGGGGTGGTGATCTCCCTCCAAACCTCAAGGCTAAGATTGGGAAATCATTTTTCCATAGACAACTGGTTTCTTAATGGAAAGTTCAGGAACTGTCCCCAGGGGATGAGGGAGGAGAACTGTAAAGTCAGTGAATGCCAACTACTCATCCTTTTGTATATCAAGTGAGTTATCAAACCAATAGTACAGATTTCATAGTACAGATTTTTTTTTTATCATGTTTAGCTGAATCTAGGTTCTGGAGAGTGAAGAAGCCTTTAGTTCATCTGCTAGACTGCTCACCAGGGCTCTGAGGGCTTTTTACAACCATTGCCTCGCTGTCAACCTACATCACCATCTATACCTCACCTTCCCCCTTTCCCTCTGACCAGAAAGTGTTCTCTCTTGCTACTGAAATGGTTACAGCTGCTGCTGCATGGCCTGTCATGGAGCAGCTGGTCTTATCTCAGAAGGGTGGAATGGCCTCTTAAAACAGTCACAGCACCAACTGGGTGGTGGCAACTTTGCTGGAAGTCTGTACTTTGAATCAGCATCCAATGTATGGTATGGTTTCTCCTAGAGCCAGGATTCATGGGTCCAGGAATCAAAGGGTAGAATTGGCAATGGTTTTACTATCACCCCTAGTGACCCACTAGAAATATTTTTTGCTTCCAGTTTCTAGGACCTTAAGTTCTGCTGATATAGAGGTTTTGGTTCCAGAGGGGGGAGTGCTCCTGCCAGGAGACACCACAAAAATTCCATTGAATTGGAAGCTCAGATTTCTTCCTGGCCACTTTGGGTTTCTGATATTCTTAAACAAATAGGCTAAGAAAGGAATGGGTGTTAGAAGGAGTGATTAATCCAGATTACCATGGAGAAATTAGATTGCTTCTCCACAATAGAGGTAAGAAAAGTTATGTCTGGAGTAACCCCAGTGCCAGTGGATCTAAGGCTCTCTTCTGGCATCCACAGGCACTAGGCACAAGGTACAGAGATGGTGCACAGACTTACATTCTGATAAAAAACACCCATTTGCATAAAATAAAATAATTTTTAAAAATTGTAAACAAAGAAGAAAAGTAACTTTCAAAAAATTCAACCAATGACCTAACTCCAGATACAAAAGTCCCAAAACAAAAATGCAAGTAATATGAGAATTCCAGGCAATGCATCTCCTCCCAAAATGACCAATCCCATAGCAATGACTCCTAATGAGAGTAATTTAGTTGAAATACCAGACAAAGAATTCAAAAGAAAGATTATACACATATCAAAAGAAGTCAAAGAGGAGGATCTTTGAGGTATCTCAGGAACAAAGAGCATTTCTCTGCAAGCATGAAGGACTGAGTTGGAATCACCAGTACTCACATAAAAAAGGCAGACATGGTTGCAAGTGTCTGTTGGAGGAAAGAGAGAAGAGGATTCTGGGAGTTCACTGACCAGTCAATCTGTCTATTCTATATCCAAACTGCAGCATTCTTTTAGGGACAAGAGAAGGTGGGGAGAGTGACTCTAGGCATTTCTGAATTAGTGAATGATTTTCAAGCCCAATGGATGAATCCAGAGAAACATAGTTCCTCCAGGCTATATGCATGTTTGAGTTTTAGTTTCTTCTCTAAGGGTTATTACCATTTCCCAGTGATTGAGATTTTGTGACAGCTGCATTCCCTCTGGAAAAAGAAACACTCCTTGACTCCTGGGGTAACCTGGGAGAAAGTTTTTCCTTTCACTGAGAGAGGAGCACCAAGCATTCCTCAGGATAGGGCCACAGCGAGGCCAGAGAGCCCTTGTCTCTAAGACTCCCCTTCTATCAGCATCAGAGTTAGGGGACTGTTTTCTGAGCCTCCAATTCTACCTGTCCTCCCAAAACAAGGACTAGAGAAGGATAAGGCTTGCACATTAACACACACGGGGCGGAGGGGACATACACACACACAGAGATGCACACAGAGACACAGACACATTCACAGACTCACAGAGACACACAGATATACACACACGCGTGCACAAACACACATACACACACAGAGAGAGACACACAGAGACACAGACACACTCACAGACACACACAGACATACACATAGAGAGACAGAGACAGAGAGACAGAAGCAGAGACAGAGAGCTCCAAACTTTTACCTACACCAGTGTCATGCACTATAAACTATGCTTCAGGAATGACACAGGGCTGTCTTAAGCCTGTAGTTAAATTCTTTCTGAAACTGTTGAGTAAATTACTCAATTTCTTCTTTTTTCCACATCAGTTTCTCATCTTCTCTTTAGATTATTCATCCATTTAAATCTTTAATTTAGAATATTACCCTCAAGCAGAGGTAGCTATCATCTAGAATGCTAATTAGCAAGACTGACTGGCATTTTAAGTAACTGAAAAGCACCACACAGGGATAAGAAGATTTGCTATGCAGAGACTTTATCCTCAGACAGAGGCGTGGGACACCTAGGAGCCTGTCACTTATATTTCTAGGATGTGGCATGTGTGTGTGTGCGCGCGCGCGTGTGTGTTTAACTCTGATGATACGTTTTTTGCAAGCTTTTCTATTTTGTTCAATGCCATCTGGCAGATTGCAGAGTGGAATTCATGGAAACCAATTTTCTGTGTTCTAGTGGACTGCCCTCTCTTACCTGAGCCAGGCCTCTCCTTTGACATCTGTGGAGAAAAGGTCACGGCTGAGAGACCAAAGGGAATGAATGGGTCTCCAGTGGAAGTCACCATCAGAAAGGTCTCCCAGAAGAGGCTCTGTCCCACCCAAAGGGCAGAACAGTTGCTGATCAAAGTTAGCTGCAACTCAGTACCATAGCAGTGCCTTTGTTTGCAGGATGGAAATTGTACATCAGGAAACTGCATGCATAGAGGCATGTCCACACTGCCTAGAGCGGAATACGGCTCAATTAGGAAGAGTCTACATTATGGAAATTAGATGCTGGAAAATTGCACTCTAGGTAGCCCACCCTAATCAAATGAGGCCTCATCTAAATTTGAGATGCCCCAGCCCATCATCACCTCTTGTGTTGTTCCCTGCCCACTCTTCTTCTGCAGTGCACTCTGTAGCCTTGGTCTGTTTCTACCCTGCTCTACAGGGTAGAGCATTGTGGAGGCTGTATTGAAGAGGGAATTTCACCTCTCTTCTTTGTTTCTTCTTGCTCATGTGGATTCAGATCTCCACAAAACCTCAAGTCAGGGCAACATGGCTTGCCACTTCCTGAGGAATGGGGTAACTTATTCTCCTCATGGAACTTTAGAAGGTAAAGTTCATCTCTTAGAGGGATTCTTACAGGATTCAGAGGCAATGGTTTCTGAGTCAACTCTCCAGGGAAATTCAAAGGCCTCTCTTCCCTGATCACATGAACAAGTCCTAAAGCCCCTAGGTCTTCTAACAGATCTTTCAGTGGGAGGTCTCTCCTCCCATAGCAGTGAAGTGTCTCTAACCAAGGAAACTCTTCTGAGAGATACGAAGGCTGGGGTGGCCTTACTGCTTAGCCTGTGAGGAAGAAAGGACCATTTTCCTTCTCTCTATTCAGTTCTTATCCCCAGTGCACACCACTAGCAGCTGCCTCAAGTCCACTGGATGCCCCATCAGGAGATCATTACAAAAGGACATATAAAGGTTACTGATTTTGTGTGCTGATTTTGCATCCTGTTTTCCTGGAAGCTTTGTAGGATCTAAGAGTTTTCAAGTGGGGTCTTGATGGGAATTTATGTATAAAATCATATTGTCTACATGTAAAAATGTGATAGTTTGTATATGCTTGGCCCAGGGAGTAGCACTATTTGGAGGTGTAGCCTTGTTGGAGTAGGTGTGTCACTGTGGGTGTGGGTTTAAGACCCTCACCCTAGCTGCCTGGAAGTGAGTCTTCCACTAGCAGCCTTCAGATGAAGATGTAGAACTCTCAGCTCATTCTGCACCATACCTGCCTGGATGCTGCCATGTTCCTGCTTTGAGGATACTGGACTGAACCTCTGAACCTGTAAGCCAGCCCCAATTAAATGATCTCCTTTATAAGACTTGCCTTGATAATGGTGTCTCTTCACAGCAGTAAAACTCTAAGACAAAAAGTAGCCTTTACTTGCCTGATGTAATTGTCATCTTGGAAGCTTACTGCATCTGCCTGGAACTTATGCCTAGTCCTAGAAGCTTCTAGCCTCTGAACAATCTTATTTAGGCCTAGAAGGTTTTCAGCCTCTGAAACTTGCTGCTGAATAAGCTCACCACTTCCTTGTTCTTTCTGATCTCTGGCCAATTGGTTCAATTCAGCTGTTCTGGCTCAAAACTCCTCTCCAAGCTGACTGAATCAATCTGGCTTCTCTGTTTCTTACTGAATTGTTCTGCTTGGTCCCATACTATCTTTGGTAATCTGTTCAAGTCTCCTGGCTCATTCTGTCTTCACCTGTGTCTAGCTTGTTCTCTCACTCTTTCTGTGAACTATCTCTATAACTGTTCTAGTAAAACTGCCTCTCTTCTCCTCCTTCTTCTTCTCTTCCTCCTCCTCCTGCTCCTCCTTTTTTTTCTTTCTCTGCTCTGCCTTCAAGGAGTGCTCCTCATGATTTTTCTCAGCCTACTTTCTCATAGCACCCAGGACCACAAGCCCAGGGGTGGCACCACCCATAATGAGCTGGCCTCTTCCTCATTAGTCACTAGTTAAGAAAGTGTCCTGTAGCCAGATCGTATGCAGTTTCCCATCTTCTTTCAGTTTAAGCTTGTGTTGAGTTGATATAAAAACCTACCTGGCACATTATCACATCCCTGTGGTGCTGGGTTTGCATTTATGTCAGGGGTAGGGGTCACTCACTGAAGCTTGCACAAAAATTCCAGAGGAACTCTTCGGAGGCTAGACAGTGTTTGATGAGTTAAGCTTCTTCTATGTAGCTCCTGGGAGCTGTAGGTGAACTCTGAAGGTGAAACCTGAGTGGCAACGGAGAACCCAGAATGTTGGAAATACCAGGACCATAAGATCTACATCAGAGAAAGCTTCAGGAACTGAATGGAGCTAGCCCAACAAAGAGCTCTCAGATGCTGTGGAAGGGCTGCTCCAATAGGCTGATCAAGCTTAGTGGAGTTTACATTTGTAGGGAGAGGATGAAATCCTGAGTAAATGTGTTTTGTAGATGTAAGCACAACCATGTTAAGGACCCAATGCTTTAGATCCATGGGAATAGCAAGACCTTCCACTGATCCAAATCTGGATGTTGATTAGTGTGTTCAGAGAGCATCAACCATACCTTTGTCCTTCCCAAAGCCTGAGACTGCTTCCCTACAGACACACACACACACACTCACAGAATTTAGCTAGCCTGCCTCCTCACTCAGCTCTATATGCTGAATATAATAAATGTGCTGAGTTTCCAGGCTGCCAATGCATCTCCATTAGAGGATAGATCCCACCTGATCTCAGCTTTTCTGTACCTGTCCTTCTTCATCCTCAACTGCCTAGTCAGGTCAATCCCAGAGCTGTGCAGGTTACAGCCCCACATACTACCACAAATCCAGAGTACTAGACATGGAGCTGCAGGCTTAGCATTCTGCCTTGCTGGGTTTCTGGTTCGTTTTGGTCTGATAATTCATTCATGTAACTTTATTCCTCTATTTTGGAATGAAAAAGTTTACTGTGTACCTTGTCATTGGAAGAATGTAACACTTCCAATTTTTTTTTCTTTTTTTTTTTTTTGGTTTTTCGAGACAGGGTTTCTCTGTGGAGCCCTGGCTGTCCTGGAACTCACTCTGTAGACCAGGCTGGCCTCGAACTCAGAAATCTGCCTGCCTCTGCCTCCCAAGTGCTGGGATTAAAGGCATGCGCCACCACCGCCCAGCTACACTTCCAATTTTTAATTAAAAATATTCATTGCTATTGTTTTGAGACTTGGTCTTATGTCATCCCAGTTGGTCTGGAATTAGTTATTTAGCTGACACTGGCTTTGAGAGCCTCATTCTCCTGCCTCTGTCTTTCAAGTGTGGTTTTACAATCATACACTACAATACTTGGCTTGTTTTTTTTTGTTTGTTTGTTTTTTAAGAAAGTAGAGGATTTAAATTAAGGGATTATCTTAGGTATCAAAAGAGATGTTGAACTGTGTAATGTGTGGGTGCTTTCAATCTGATGCTCTGGGCCCTTTGCTTTATTGAGATAGAATCGTGTGTAGGTAAGGAGACACGCTTCAAGCATGGGTCCTTGTCAGTTTGTTTCCTTCAGTATTTGGCTTTAGTGAGAGGCTGAAGTAGGCCAGTGGGAGCTACAGCAGGTGGAGCCCTCTGTTGTTATAGTTCACATATAACCAAGCCTCAGATACCCAAACCTGTAGCCCTACAAGTTCTTAAGCCCTTAACTGAGACTTCTGAGCAGACCTGGGTAGCAAGGACTCCTAGGTCCTCAACAGCAGCTTGCTCTTGTCCTGGAGTGTCTGAGACCCTTGTCTCAAAAGACTTGACAACTCTCTGGAACTCTTTTAGTACCAAGGCCTACAGCTTCTCTTCTCTGGCTCTTTAAATCCATTGTCCTTTTGCCTCAGCTCTCTTTAGTATCTCTCTACTTCCAAGACCTTCCTTCCCACCCTGGATGCTCTCAAACTGTTCAGTTGCTTTTTCTTCAGTTGTCAAACAACTGGCTGCCTTATTCCTTTCACAGCTTGTTCTGCCAACACCTCAGCTGCTTCTCCACTGCTCCTACTGTCTCTTTCCCCATGTTACCAGCTCAGCCTGCAATAGTGAGAGTAGAAAAAGAAAAAAAGACCACTAGAGAGAATTCTTTATTGACACATGGGAGGCACAGTCTCAGTAGACTAAATGAGCCCAAACAGCATTTTTACACAGCCTAAGAAGGGGTATTTGGACCAATTATAGCTATTTGCTTTGAGCTAAAGACAGTCTTGCCTCTTTGGCATTACCCATAGTCTCTTGCAAGATAATGTCCCCTTCTGGTCTAACTGTAAATGACTGTAGGACCACCTAAAATTCAGGGAGTCTGGTGGTAGCAAACAAACAAACAAAAACAGACACACAGTGTTTCAAATAGCCTTGGTTGATGTTGGGCCCTCAGGAGTTAGAACAATCAGCTGTGACTGTGGTATGGTTTCCTCAAGGCATCCATGGAGTGTTTCAGATGGCTGGCACTGGTTTACCTTAGTCTCTCTGGTTAGTGTCTGACAGCTGTGTGGAGACATACACAGCTTAGGGATTGACCTAACTGGGGTAATAGGGAATGAGAAAATGTCAGACACACATGCAGAAGAGCTGGGATCTGGTGGATAGTGCTTCTTGAAGACACACCAGCAACAGGTCAGAAACTCAGCTTACTTTTTATAAATGGCGGTCGTGAGGAGGTAGATGAGCTAACCTGTGTAGGAGGTATATAGAGGAGTAGTCTCCTGATGCGGTTATCCAGGAGACGAAAGCTGCTATTGCTGTTTGCTAGGAGTTTCTGGAAACATCATTAACATCTGGGAGAAGGAAGCTGCAGTTGATACTCTGCAGTTTTATCATCATCGTCATCATCAAAAGGTCAACCATTTGCCAACATCCATATTTGGAAGGCTTTGACATTCCCATGGGTCTCTGACATGGCCATGTCGGTAATACACACTCAGTCAGGACTCCATCAGCTCCCCACACTTAACACCTGCTCGATGCCTCGGGGACGGGTGGGTCCTTCTCACTGTCTCATTGGGACTGTGAAGACTAAACTTGATGATCAAATATGTTATGATCTAGAATATTCCCACAGGCTGATGTGTTGGAACACCTGGTCCCCAGCTGGTGTGCTGATTTGGGATGTGGTAGAACCATGGAGATTGTGTCCTGTAGAGCAGAAGTGGGTCACTGCAGGTACAGTTTGGAAATGATATTTGCTTCTTGGTCTGTCCTAGATCGCTGCTTCCTGGCCCTCTGAGATATAATAAGCCATGTCACAAGTCCCCACCACCATGAATGGAGCCACCCAAACACCTTACCTTCTCAGCCATTCTGGACCCATATCCTTTGAAGGTATGCTCCACAATAATATTCTTTCTGTTAGGTATTTTGTAACTGCTACATTAATGCTGGAAAACATTGGTTATAATGGGATCCACTTTATTGTCTTTTTTTGACTCTCATGAGTAGTCTGGCTTTTTTTTTTCTTTTTTTGCTACTGCTCTGAACCAGGCATCAATGTCCATCGCAGGAGGGGATATACATCAGTTTGTTGCTTTAATAATGTTCTGTAACAAACAACATTACACCTCAGAAGCCTGCAATAATACACATTTAAACTCCTTACAGATCAAACTGTGGCTGTGGGATTTGGTTGAAATGCATTAGATACAGTTAGACCAAGTACCAGATCAAGCCAGCTCAAGACTTCTCAGGGGTCTTCTCATTCTAGAAGTAGCAGTGACCTGAAACACGTTATTTTCATGTCGAAGAATTGGATTAAAAAGGCTACACAAGACCACATTTAAATTTTCTGCATGCACATGCAGGTTACATGCCAATAGTAAGTAACAGGACCCAAGTCTAACATCTCCGGAGTGGGAAACCCCTCCACCATGGACAGGGAGGGCAGAAAGAGTGTTTACCAAGCCATTACACAACCTACCAAGAGGGTGGCATGAAAGAGGGTGTGGACATATTAGTAATGAGCGGCCATTCAAAAGGAACCATCTGAGAGCCAAGACATCCCTAGCATGTATTGCTGAGCCCATGGGCCATGCCAGGCCCTCACCAGGTACTGAGAATACACTATATGATCACTTAAGGTGCACTTCATACCAGCTGAAATGTCATCAGACTATATAGTCCTTAAAAATACAATAAAGAGATACTGAAGGAGGAAATGCAGGAGGAAAGGATGCTGACGATTCCTTCACTGTTGGGTATCAGCCACCAGCCCTTTCAACTTCCTCCTCTCCCTCCAGGTGTCAGCTGCTTCCCAGTGCCAGGGAGTGGGACATAGGGATGCCAAGGAAGTGCTCTCACAAGATGCATGTGGCAATTATGCCATCAGCCCCCGCTTCTAGCCTGCACTTGGTGGTGTTTCTCTCCAAAAGAAAATGAATCAAATTACAGGGAAGGCTCCTGCCCCACTTTACACTGTGATCTGTGCCACAGCAGTAATTAAATATCTAATTGCCAATGTTACAGAGTAAACTGGAGGATCCGTGTATGATTTTGTCTAATAGATCGGGCACAGCTCACAAAGCAGACCCCACCATGCAGCTCAGGGGCCGTGGGGTGTTCCAGGAGAGTCAGTGCCATGGGCTTGAATCTTTGATGTCTCGCTTTATAATGTGTTTTCTCATCATGAAAACACAGACATTTCTTTCCTCTTTCACAATTTGACATCCAGTGGCACCTGAGGAGTGAAGTAGGGTTTGATCCATCCTCCCAGCAGGCAGACCATATATCTGTGTGCACCCCTCTAAGCTAGAGAGTTAGCCAAGAGCTACTTGGAGGTGTGAAGAAGAAGCTGCAACCAAGGCAAGGTCCCTCTCATTCTTGACCACAGATAGGAATGGAAGAGAAAGGGAGAGAGCATTAGTAACAGTCAACGGGCTGAAGATCTTGGCACCACCAACTTCCAAATGCAAAGAATGCAAGAAGTTTCATAATAAACTTGGTGATCCCACATAATTATGAAGTATACCTGTCATGCCATAAAACAGAACATTTTATTTGAAGCTTCTTCCCTCGGTTTGACTCGTTAAGCATTTAGACAAACAGCTGGCAGACCTCCGTGTGTAATCTCTTCCAGAGCCCTCAAGTGTCAGGGGTGGTCTGCAGCCTCCTACTCATGAATTTCTCACAAGAATGGTTTTCCAGCCACGGGGCCTTATCTGAACTACACTGTGGATCTCATTCATTCACTTGTAATTTCCTGTACATTCAAAATAGCACAAAGTTGCCAGCACAGATCGCTCTTTAAAATTAACAATGGGGGAAAGAGGCAAATTAACCCCAACACTTTCCTGAGTTATGAAAAACCTCATAGTCACAGAGCAAAGAATGAAAGTGAGGGAGGGAGATTTCTGGAAATTGGGACTGGGGAAGGTTTCAAGAAAGAGCTTCTTGCATCAGAACCCTGGGGGTTTCAGCAAAGCCCTGTTTAAAAGCCTTACTCTATTTTGGCTCTCAGAAGGCTTAAACTATTGGATTGACTAATATATTGGCTCACAGAAACCTTAAAATATAGGATATGACCAAATGCAAAGTTACCAAGGCCAACATACCAGTGGCCCAGGGTTACGTGCTTCTGTACAGGAGTCCACAGCCAGCAAGGTTGTGCAGAATAAACTGCTCTGGGGGTGTTGATCTGTCACCCCCTGTGCCCCAGGTGTCACCTAATCAGCACTCCTGGCCTCATCTGGAAGCTGCAAATGGTAGAGATCCACAGGGCCATCCTGCCCCACCACAGGCCTCCCCTTACCCCATCCTCACCGCCAACTCAAGAGCTACTTTGAGGTCCTGTCCAGTGATTGTCCTGAGAACATCTGCTGTCGTCACCAGTGATGGTTGCTTTCTGTTTAAATTGCTTTTGGCAGTATATTAGTAAGCATTCCAGAGGAAGAGAGCCAGTGGAATGTGCACACGTACAGAAGATGTATTCAGGTGAACTGGCATGTGCAATTATCGAGGGTGATAACTGTTTAAAATCTGCAGGCTGGAGGCACAGAAGAGCTGATGGTGTTGGTTCTTGTCTCAGTCTGCTAGCAGTTGGCTTGAGTCCTGGGAAGAGCCAACATTTTAGTTTGAGAGTATTTTTGTTTGTTTGTTTGTTTGTTTTGTCTGACTGTTGTTTGTTTGTTTAAAGACAAAGTGTCTCTCTGGAGATTAAATGTCTTGGAACTCATTATGTAAGTCAGGCTATGCTCAAACTCACAATCCTCCTGCCTTCGTTTCCTGAGTGCTAAAACTGCAAATGTGGGCTGAGATGCTCAGTTAGTTTGAGTCCTAAGTCAGAGAAAACAAAAACAAGTCCCATCTCAAGAAAGGAGAGGAAGGAGTCTTTGGCATTCATGGTTGGCTCAGCCCTTTTCTTCTAGTCAGGCTTCAGCTGTTTGACAACTGAGGCCCACCCAACCCTAGGTAGACACCCCTGTTCACTCAGTCTATCACCTTAAACGTTAAACACATGTGTGTTAGAGACCAGCCTGGTCTACAGAGTGAGTTCCAGGACAGCCAGGGCTACACAGAGAAACCTTGTCTCAAAAAAAAAAATTCAACCAAAAACAGATATAGACAGACAGACATATGTATGTATGTATGTATGTATGTATGTATGTATGTATGTATGTATGTAATGTATGTATGTATGTATGTATGTTAAGTTCATTTGAAAATATCCTAGCAGAAATGCCCAGAAAAATGTTTGACCCAAATGTCTCCATAGCTGGGAACTCCATACCCCCAAGTAAATTAATTAAAATTAACTATCATATGCAGATTACTGGGGGGGGGGACAAGATCTTCACTGGCTAGAAATTACTCCTCCTGTTTCTCCTCATTATTCCGTCCCATCCTTGAGTCTCCATGCCACCCCAGCCCTATGACCCGAGGTCCTGACCCTCTCCCATGCTTGCCAGACAGGTGGTGTCCTCATAGGACAAGAACAAGGACAGGGAGACTGTTCCCAAAGCTTCCTTGTGTCCACACAACTGATGGCCCAACTGATCTCTGCCTTTCCACTTCAGGATCTGTCCCTTCCATCACTGCATTGGCCTCATAGTGAGATCCTTGCTATAGCAACCAAACTCACACCTAAAATCCTGCAACATTTTCTAGCATAGTGACCGTGAACCCAGCACTAAGCAAGGATTCAGGTACCTCTGTGTAATGAAGTTATTTGAGAAGGATATCATTGATTCTTTGGCTCCGTCTGAACATCTTTGGAACAGGGAGAATGTCTAGTTTCACCCGAGGTAAATTCTACTCAAAGGTGTGGGAAACATCTGCACTGTAAATCTCATTTAACCCGAGTTGCCCAAATGGCACGCCCTTGCAGAGGAGTCCCCTGAGATTAACATCTATGACGTATATTTAGTCTTCTTATCATTTGCTCTTTCCCACTTCACCATCCTCATGAATGGGTGTGACTTGCTATAGTCTTACATTTTTGTGAGACAAAATGGATTTCCCAAGACAGAGTTCTGATTGCTAGCTTGGTGTCTTCGGGAAATGAAGGGTAGTTTATGAAGACCTGAGCTATAGCTGTGGCTCTGGGATTTCATTAAATTACAAGCTCAGGTGAGTTGTATTTCTTTCCCCAGTCTGAGGGCCAGTCTCCTTGGCTGGTAGGGAGGGGCTTGCTGTGTATTAATGAGGCCCTGGGGCAGGATTACTAGAGTCAGAGTCTGATGTATTTATGGTTCACTGGCTATGTCTGCTTCTCTGTTCCATCATGCCTAGGATGGAGAAATTGGTCAATACAAGCTGCATACTAATGAGTCTGTTAGTATAAAGTATTCCTCAGCTCCTAATAAAGGTGCAGTTGGTGTATGCCATTAAATATCCTTCCCCTCAGTGTAAAATCCATGTGTAAAAGAGAAAACAGGCTTCACTGCCATGCACAAGATTGGATGAAGGCTGGCTGGAAGAACTAAATCTTGAGGCACATACACATCTTGACAAGGAGAGACCCTTTGCAGAGCCGAACATCATCCTTCCTCAGAAGAGGGTGGTGGCAGGTGACCTCAAGGTGTCCCTCTGCTAAACCAAACACTCAAGCAGCCACTTGCTCTGCATGATTACTTGGGTCCCTCCAAGGACCATTGAACTCTAAGGTGAGCTCCTGGCTAGTCCTGCTGTCCCCTGGGTGAGGACATGGAAGAATGGGGTTGCAAAGCATGTTCTAGACCCCATGTAGACGAGACCCTTTCCATAGCTGCCCTCACTTACTTCTCATGCCTCACACACTGGGGAGCATTTGAGTCTTAAAATTGCTCAGAATTGTTCTTCATTTGCTCATGTCCATGTGAGATAGATCGTACATGAATCCTCTGGTAACCAGCCTGAGGGGGGTTGCTTCATTCTTCAGCTGTTGGCACCCAGAGGCGAAGTAGCCTGGGAAAAAAACAGAAAAGCCTATGGGGGAAGTTAGAATGATCTATATCTCAAACTAGCCATGGTCACATGATTGAACTCATTTATAAGAATATCTTTTGTGCTGTCTTATGATGTGCACACTTCAATCCTCTCTACTTTTTAAAAATTTTATATTATATATCTTCTTTATTTGCATTTAATGTTATCCTCTTTCCTGGTTTCCCCTCTGAAAACCCCCATCCCATCCCCCTCCCCCTGCTTCTATGAGAATGCTCCCCCACCTACCCACCCATCCCCACTTCCCCCTCCTGACATTCCCCTACACTGGGAGCATCAAGCCTTCCCAGGACCAAGGGCCTCTCCTCCCACTGATGTCCCACAAGGCCATCCTCTGCTACATATGCAGCTGGAGCCATGGGTCGCTCCATGTGTACTCTTTGTTTAGTGGTTTAGTCCCTGGGAGCTCTAGTGGGGAGGGGGTCTGGTTGGTTCATATTGTTGTTCCTCCTATGGAGTGGCAAACCTCTTCAGCTCCTTCAGTCATTTCTCTAACTCCTCCATTGGGGACCCCATGCTCAATGGAGGCTGTGAGCATTCACCTTTGTAGTTGTCAGGCTCTGACAGAGCCTCTCAGGAGACCACTCTATCAGGCTCCTGTCAGCAAGCACTTCTTGGCATCTGCAATAGTGTCTGGGTTTGGCAACTATATGTAGGATGGATCCCCAGGTGGAGCAGTCTCTGCTGGCCTTTCCTTTACTCTCTGCTCCACACTTTGTCTCTGTGTCTCCTCCCGTGGGTATTTTGTTCCTCCTTCTAAGAAGGACTGAAGCATCCGCACTTTGGTCTTCCTTCGTCTTGAGCTTCATGTGGTCTGTGCACACTTCAATCCTCTCTTCTTGAGCATACATTATTACACTTCAATTACATTTTTAAGGAAACATAAGAAGACCTAGAGGAGAAAGTCAGCAGGCACATTCAGGCATCTAAGGCAATTGGAGCAGTATATCTGAGGCTCAGTAAATCAGTGTATTAGTATATCAGTATAACCTGTGGCTTCTGAGGAAGTGAGAGAAATCCTAGGTCAGAGCTCTGCTTCCGATTCTGCTGTGGGTGTTCATAGCTTTGGCTTTGACCTTAATTGAAAGCCAGTGTCAGAGTTAACAGCAGAGACAGGTGAGCTCATTGCTTCTCCAGCAATCTATCCCCACGGACACCGAAGACAGCCCTCCTCCTCGCTTGAGTAATCCCTAGCAAATTACTTCAAGATGGGCCGAGGGATCACAGCCTGCAAGAGTTCTGATGAGTTCAGAATGGGAAACCATTCGGTCCCCTTAACAGCTACTTGAGCATTTGCTGTTAGGAATCCTCTGCCACAGACACAAATGGTGGGTTATAAATTATTTATGGACCCAATTAGGGAGGTAATTGGAGTGAGTCTGGCTGGTTGCCATAGCACTAATGCACGTGAAGTTTTCATCTTTCAGTTACGCTTTTCTCAGTTTCTGTTAGTCTTTGATTCTAAAATCTGTGCTCCAGAAGCCTGCAGAAGAAAAATGTTCATGACTGTTTCATAAGCTTCTAAAATGGAGCATTCGTTAAGAGTCACTGAGTATGTGTGAATTCGTCCTGTTATTGATTCATCACGTCCCCAGTATTAGCAAGAGGGACCAAGCGCATGTCCCTTATAAGAAAGGACAGTAAGGCATATAAATTCCCTCTCTCCTCTGATGGCATCCCTCTAGGTGTTTCTCGTCCCTTCTCTTTGTAGTATTCATGGGTGGGGGCCTTTTGTTTCTGGACTTTTTAAAAAGTCCCAAGTACCTTCTGATGGTATCATCTCTTTACTAGATCACTAAATTAACTTTTCTGGGTCCTGTTTTGTTTGGTTCCCAGTTGTTCTTAAGCCAGAAGAAGAAATTAGCTAATTTCTTCAATATAAATCTATCTATTCTTCCTCATTGAAAACTGGAGCCCCTTCATCTTTATCATACCTGGTCCTACATTGATACACTTAATGGAAACTACCTGCCTTCAACCACTGAGACATCCCTCTCAGAGCCACCCAGTTCACATGGAGTTCCATGGACATTACTTACAGATATTTCTTAGTCTGGATCCTTATTTCTCAGCACTTTCCTGTGATCTGAAGGATACCCATGTGTATGGTAGAGGTATATTTAAAAGTCTGTTGGTCTCTCCAACAGCTTTCCACAATACAGTCATTTTACTAGACTGGCCCAAGGCCTTCAGCCCAGAAATTTCATTTTATCATTGTTCAGAGGGCATCAGGACTGATGGCCACAAAAACCAGAGAGGCTGACCTCCCAGGATGGAATGTCACCACATTCATTTGGTATTTGTTGCCAATTGGCATGATAGATTCAAATTTCCTCTGGGGAGCCTAGGTCAAGAGCCAGGAGTTTGATCTAGACAATCAGAAGTCTTCCTAGAGCTAAGCTGAGGTAGCCTCTGCAGCCATCGCCCATGGATACTGTCAACCCCGTCTCCCATGGATACTGCCAGTCCTATCAGAGTTTTTCTTTTCACCATGTCCTCATCTTCATCTAAATCTCTCTGTCCTGGCTGGGCACACACTGCCATAGAAACATTGTAGTGGTCCTGTGATTCCAGATACAGCTCCACCTCCAGAATGAACACAAACTACTGAGGCCACCTAGGAAAGCTGCTCCACCAGCATTATCCTCTCTCCCAGCAACATCTGACTTCCAAAGGCTGCTATATGCAGAGATATAAAACTTTCCCCCTTGGCTTAACTCACCACAAAAGTTGTGTCCAGTCTAAGATCTCTTGAGGAGTTTGGCTGAGACATTTGCCACAAATGCATCAACACTCAATGTCATTAACCTGCCCTTTTTGATCTCTCCTAGGTGCTGACCTCCTGGCAAGAATTCTTGTATCAGATCCAATTTTCAGGAAAACATGGTCTAATAATATTGCCATTCTCAAACTATGGCTAGTGAGCTTCAACCCAGCTTTTAAAAATGTGTTTTATAGTTAAACTCTCATTTGAAAATGGCCATTTTCTCCTTTCATTTCTCACAGGGGTCCCCTTAATGGTGGCCCTGTGTCTACCTACTTATCCATTCACTACTTCATGCTTCCATTCAACAAGTATCACCTGAACACTGTGCTTGATGAACCATTCAAGAAGTACATAATTTCAATTCTTAAGCATAACTGAGAGATGATGTAACATGTTATTTTAAAACTTTTGACATAACTAAAGTCATTTAAAAGTTTTAAAGCTTGTGTTTTATATCTATTATCTCATTTGTGGCCACAGCCTAATGAAGTCAAGACTGAAATTTGCATGTTCGGATGAGTTTAAATGGGCTGCTCATATTTTGGGAAGAACTAAGTTGTCTCTGGAATCCATTTATCTGAGTCCAAGCCCAGGGGACTTTTCAGAGCCACATTTTAGGCTGCAGACAGTCAGATGTGAAAAATTAAAGAGTGTGTAATTAAGTGATACATGATTAAGCTGAACAATATTCTAGACAGACAAAAAAGGGAAGGGAATTGTGTGAAGGGTAATTCCAGAATTTCCCCTGCATTTCTCTATGCTTCCGGGATAACCACAGATTAGTTAAGTCCGTGTCCCAACCTGAAAGATGAACTCTAGAATTTGGATTCATTTTGTATTTGTTTGGTTTGGTTGCTTTTGTTGTTGTTTGTTCTAAAATTGTCATATGTAGCCCTGGTGAAGAGTTCTCTATGTAGAGTAATTTGGTTCCAACCTCCTGAATGGTAGGAATGTAGATGTGTGCCACCATACCAGGGAAGATTCATCTTTTAAAATGGTGTATCAGCATCGTTTTAGCCTCCCTCATAAGTTAGACTGACTCCTTGGTCTGACTAGGTATAGTGGCTAGGGATAATCATGAAGTTCAAAAACCAAGGTCAAAGGTTTCAATAAAGTGAAAGGTCATCTCAGTTATTAAGAAGTTGTGGCAGCAGGAGAATGGGCTGTTTGGAGTTTCCGATTCCAAAGACATGATGTAATGCTTAATCCTGGGAATGAACATCGAAGCTGATGTTACTGGAGATGATTCTGTCAATAAAATAAGACTGCAGTAGACATGGAGGGACAGAACAGAACTGTGGGTGAAATGTTCTGGTGAAGATATTGGCAAACGACAATGAGGGAGAGGAAAGAAAGGTAGTGACTCTCAGTGGAACAGGAGATTTCTAGAAAAAAAGATTACAATGTGTCAGTGGGGACAAAAGGAACACCAAACCCACTTCCTGGACCTGAAACCCTATTCTATGAAAGGAGAAAAGACAGGAAAACTAGCCGCCACCTGAGAGGGCTATCACAAAGTATTCTTATAGGAGGGTCCCCTGAGAGGACTGTCACAGAGTATCATACAAGAGGGTCCACTTAAGTCCAGAAGGGAGAAGAGTATTCTGGGAAGGCATTGATGACATCAGGAAATTTGGCAGTATCTCCAACACACATAGAAAGGCTTAAAGATGAACTTGGCCGGGCGGTGGTGGCGCACGCCTTTAATCCCAGCACTTGGGAGGCAGAGGCAGGTGGATTTCTGAGTTCGAGGCCAGCCTGGTCTACAGAGTGAGTTCCAGGACAGCCAGGGCTACACAGAGAAACCCTGTCTCGAAAAACCAAAAAAAAAAAAAAAAAAAAAAAAATGAAGAACTTGTCCTTATTAGGGACAGACATAACAGTACAAAAATGAATCTGGGTAACAGTAGGGTACTGAGGTGATTTAGAATTGGAAGCTCAGAAGCACAGAGCCTGCTGCCTGTTGCATTTCTCCATCTGGGTATCATATGGTACCTTATGCCAATCTGCATCTCAGGCTGTGGCATCCTATTCATCCAGTGTACAAATGTGACAAATGGAATCACTGTAAAAGCTTTGTCACCAACTCCTGTTGCTTTTGCTTATTGACTATGTCATTCCTCTCCATTTCTCCTAAGTGTCCCCATTATTCTTGCCCAGACATTACTTTACCATCTCAAACTCCTCCAAACTATGACTGCAGAGGAAAGCACACCTGACTCATTGCTTTTACCTTTAAAGCCTCTCTGCCTTCCTGGGCACTCAGCAGAGCATTTACAAGGACCCTGCCACTTAACCCCACTCACCTTTCTAGTCTCATTCCCATCTAATTCTCCAACGTGTTATTCCCCATGATTCTCCCAAACACCACACAGTTCCCCACTACAGACTTGGCCTATATTCCTACAACTCCTTTAGATACAAAGACATGCTGGGTTTGCCTTGTTTATCAGAATGGGTTTTACCCTGAATGGGTGGCCCTCATAGTCAAATGGAAACCAGGATCTAGAATGGCCTAAGGGACCTAGCATGGTCTTATGGGGCTCATCATGGCCTTATGGATCCCAGCATGACCTTGTGGGATCCATGATGACCTTAGAGATTTAGTATGGCCTTGTTAGATCTAGCATGTTGTTCAGGAGCTGAAAAGCCACCTGGATACCCCCAGAATATCTTCTTCTCTGGGTACAATTACTTAGGTCATCAGCTGTCCTTCACTTCCATTAGCTTAGCACTCTGCTGTCTTGTCCAGCAGGGCAGTGAACAGGGTCCGGGGAGATCACCTGAAAGAGAGAGTAGGAGAAAACAGGTGAACACAAAGAATGACGGCTTGTCTATGGGCTGATCAAACCGAAATTTTTACTTTTTCACACAGGGGTTATAAACACATAAAGTCAAGATATGGAGAAGGGGATGATGCAGGAGTGTAGGTGTTCTCAGGGAGAATACAGATATCTTCTAGAACAGGGTATCGGCTGGGTGAAGGTTCAGGGAACAGGTCACTATGACTTTGTCTATGATTTACTTGTTTCTTATCTAAGCTGGTACTATCCACCAAGACTACCTATCCACAAGGTCTATGACTATCCAGGCTGGTAAATTTCCACTAAGGCTGCCTGTTTACAAGATCTTATAGCTATCTGTTCATTGCTTTCCCACAGAGACCAAGACTTTGTTTTAACAAGCTGATTTAGGCCTATTGTTGATTTTTAGGCCTTCACTGTATAAATAAGGCTGCCCCTGACATTCTGCCTCTTTCTAGATGCTTCTGGCTTCTGTTGTCCCCTTTTTCCTGCATGATCCTTGTCTGATGCTCTCTGCTGTCAACTGCTCATTATTTTGTTTCTGAGAATTAAAAATCTCTCAAAGAATTCAGAAGAGATAGCTTAGTTGGTAAAGTCCTTTGCATAGACCCAAGAATAAAGACTTATTTCAATGCCTAAAGGCAAGTTTAAAAAAATAAATAACAACCTAAGCACAATGGTTTATACTTTTCGTCTCAGGGATGAAGAGAAGGGGAAACAGGAAGATTCCTGGGGTTTACTCTTCAGTCATCCTACCCTAATCAACAAGCTCTAAACCTGTGAGAGAGTCTGCACCTCAATAACAACAAAAACCCAAGGTTGATAGTGCATCAGGAGAGATACCCAAAGTTGTTCTCTGGCTTATACTCATACATTTACACAAATGCATCATGCAGACAGACAGACAGAGTGACAGACATGTGTGCATTCACGTGCATGTACACACACACACACACACACACACACACACACACCATTCATCTGTTGGACTCTAAAATCCAAACCAGGGGATGCGCTCCTGCAGAAACACACACAGACAGAGAATTCGCTATAAAAACATGAGGTTTAATGATAATAATAACCAGTGCACTGGGGTTCTCTCACACACAGGCAAGAAGAACCCCGAGCAAAAGCTGGGAGCAGTTTTTATACAGAGTTCACGAGGTCAACCACAAAGGCTGACCTTCCCAGATCCAGTCTCTAGGTGACTCAGATTTGCTATGACAATGAGTGTCTTCCGTTTGCCCAGGTTCACCACATTAAGGGCCCAGCTTCCTGATCACCTCCCATCCTGGGCCCCTCTCCTGGTATGTGTCTACGTGTTCTGGGCCTGCCTCACCCACAGGTGGGTTCCCTCCCCTGTGGTCTGAGGAATGTTAATCAGCCTCTCCCTTCTTCCTCTGAATGTTAATCCAGTAAGCGTCCTCTGACTAAGAAATGTGCTCATCCCGGAATGTACCCCGGGACAGTGAATTCTAAGTTCAGACCGAGACCTGAATTTCCCACACATCCACAAAATCATGTACATGGACACAGTCAGACAAACACACACACACACACACACACACATATCATATACATCTACAGGATCATGCACACATATATAGACAGACAGACAGACAGACACCACATGCACCCACAGGATCAGACACACATATATAGATAGACAGACACAAACACATGTACGTACTCTCCCTTAAAAGTCAGCATATTGACTTGTAGAAAGTGTGAGATGTGGAGAAAGACCAAGAAAAATAGCCAATAACTCTCCATTTTCTTAGTCAGCTCTTGATCAAAGCTAGATAAGAAGGGCAGTCTCTCATAATAAGACCCCATCTGAAGCTTCTAGAAGGGGAAGAGGGCAAAAGACTGAAGAGGAAACTTAGGCATCTAAGCCAACAGCACATCCCAGTAGCACATGGGAGTCACGAGACTGGAGAGCTCCAGAGGTTAGAAATGGCTTGAGATTTTACAATTACAAAGCTCTGTCCGGCCTGCATGAGCATATCTAAGTATAGCTTCATGGGGGCTGCAAAGGTGGTGGGCCACACTTGGTTAGCAATGTACTTTGGGGGCTTTCATTCATAACACTTAAATATGATTTTTTTTTTTTTTGGTTTTTTGAGACAGGGTTTCTCTGTATAGCCCTGGCTGTCCTGGAACTCACTCTGTAGACCAGGCTAGCCTCGAACTCTCGAACTCAGAAATCTGCCTGCCTCTGCCTCCCAAGTGCTGGGATTAAAGGCATGCACCACCACCACCCGGCATGATTTTTTATTATTTTTTATGTAACACACATGGAGTTTTGAGCTAGCAAGTCTCAGACTATTTTGAGGAAATAAACAATCAAGAGGTAAAACCACAGAGAGGTTTCCTACCTAGCTTGAGATATCGGGATGCCTTCATGCCATGCCTCTGGTTGGCTTGCATGATGGCTGCCATCTGATCTTATAGCTAGTTCTGTTCCAGGTTCTGAAGCCACAGCAGGTGAACATGGTCACTGGTGTATGAGCAACTAACTGCCAAAGATGCCTCTGAGCTTGGCAGACCCAGACGGGCTCTTTGCTGTGAAAACACGGGCTTCTTTATTCTTCATCTTCTTTTCCTGTCACTCAAGTCATATACCATCTCTTTACTTACCCTTCTCCCCTGATACCTATCTAGCCACTCTGCCATCTTTGTGTTCCCAAGGTGTCCTTTGCATGTCTCTGTTACAACGAGAAAGATGACTCCATAGAGGAAGTACTGTTTAAATAGTAGCCCTGAAAGAGTGGGAGAAAGAAAGGCTGGAGGATATATAGGAGGATCTAGATTGATAGATCCATGGATCATTCAGCGGAGGGAGGGGGAGAGAAAAAGAGAGAGGGGACACTATGGCTTTATTTAAAAAATGCAGAAGCCTGGCACAGGGTTGGGGCTATCAGGACTATGAGACAGCAGTCATTGGCTGTAAGCACCAGGTATCTTGAAAGGGGAGGGGTGCAGGGGAGACTGGATGGGCACTAGGGACCTCCACAAGTAATAACATCTGAGAAAATTCAGCCCAGACCTCAAATTTATTAATCCCAGGCAGACCAACTAGCTCTAACAAAGCTGATTTCATTTTTAAAGGAATAAATTAAGAATGAGAGCCTCTTAATTAACAATGAAAACTCCAAACATCAGGCAGAACAGGAAGCTCATGAAAACCTGACCAGCATGCTCTTCAAGTAGATAGTCTCAGAGGTTAAGGCAGTTTCTCAGTAGAACAAGGTGGTGATGCTACTGCAGGAAATGGGGATTTAAATGCATAGTGACATTCGTCCCCAATCCTGAGCTCAGAAGAAGCAGATGGCATGTTCAAATTGGACAGCATGGGAAAGTGCAGTGGCCTGGTTCTGCCTTACTACCTCTAGTCATGATAATGAAGGAAGGGGTGGCAGTGGAGGCCAGGGGAGGAATCCCACAAAAGTCAGGGAGATCCAGAGTCCCAGATCAGTACAGCCAGCATGGACAGGAGCCAAATGAACCAATCCACCGATGCTATTCTCATCTTTCTTTATCTCTTGTCTGTTCTCATGAACCAAATGGAAGCCGGACATTGAGGAAGCCCAAGGACACAGTCCATTGAGGCCAATGGCCACAGTCAGAGCAGGGTGGAACATACAACAGTGAACTACTGGTATATTATGCTGTACAGGTGGCAACTTGCTTCATCTGTGACAAGAAGTACACAGGATCCACGAGCTGTGCTTGAAAGGGTATTACAGGTTCTTCCGTGTGGCCAGCTCATCTTCCTTCACATGCTGAGGGCTCTGCCCTTTGTTATATATTTTCTCCATGGAGTTTCTTTCAACATGGATATGGTCTTTTCTCTGCCTTGGCTTGCTCTGGTTGGCATAGAAAGTTTTTGTTTCAGTTGTGACATTTGGGATCCTGAAATGATTTTATCTATAGAGAGCATTTTGTGTTTACCATTCTTATCCGTTATGGATTGAGACCTATGCTTTAACTTTGAGAGATAAACTATACTTTGTGTCCCTTCTAATGGCTTGGACTTAAATTCTGAACACATCAGAGATGGAAGTTGCTAATAGTAGCCATTGATGATTAGATACTTGAGAGAAACTAGTTAGGAAATTATTACAATAGTGGGGCGGGGGACAGAAGATGTTTTTAAAGACTAGTCTAGCTCCAAATAAGCTGTCAGAATGGCTAAGATCAAAACCTCAAGGGATAGCACATGCTGGCAAGGATGTGGAGCAAGGGGAACACTCCTCCACTGCTGATGGGAGTCCAAACCTGTACAACCACTTTTGAAATCAATTTGGCAGTTTCTCAGAAAGTTGGGGATAGATTTACCCCAAGACTCAGCTATACTATTCCTGGGCATGTACTCAAAAGCTGTTCCACCATACCACAAGGACACTTGTTCAACCATGTTCATAGCAGCTTTATTTGTAACAGCCAGAAACTGGAAACAACCTAGATGTCCCTCAACCGAAGAATGGATACAGAATGTGGTACATCTATGCAATGGAGTGCTATCCATTGTTAAGTAACAAGGAGGACCCAAGGCAGGATGCTTGATTCTCACTTGGAAGGGGAAATAAAATAGACATTAGAGGTGGGTGGAGAGAGGGAACAAAGTAAAGAGGTGATAGGGAGGGGAACAGGAGGGATCAAGTGTGGGGAGGACTGAGGGAGAGAGAACTGGAAGAGAGACTGAAAGTAGGGACAGCTACGGGGTGAACCAGGAACCTAGAACAAGGGAAACTCCCAGGAACCTATGAGGGTGACCCTAGGTAAGGCTCTTAGCAATGGAAGATACAGAAACTGAAATGGCCACCTGCAGAAACCAGGCAAGACTTCCAATGGAGAAATGGGGACATCAATCCACTCATAAGACCTTCAACCCAAAATTTGTCCTGCCTACAAGATAAAGGGATAAAGATGGATCAGAAATTGAGGGAATGGCCAACCAATGACTGGCCTAACTTGAGAGCCACCCCATGGGAGAGAACCAATCCCTGACACTATTAATAATATTGTACTGTAATTGCATATAGGACCCTAGCATGGCTGCCCTCTGAGAGACTTCACCCAGCAGCTGATGAAAACAGATGCAGAGAACTATAGCCAAACATTAGGTGGAACTTGGGGAATCTTGTGGAAGAGGGAAACAAGGGATTAAAGGAGCTCGAGGAGGTAAAGACACTACAAGAAGACCTACAGAATCAACTAACCCGGGTCTATAGGGGCCCACAAAGACAGAACCACCTGCCAAAGAGCATGCAAGGGTCAGACATTGGCCCCTACACATATGTAACAGATGTGCAGCTTGGTCTTCATGCGGGTTTCCTAACAGTAGGAATAGGGGCTGTCTCTGATTCTGTTGCCTATCTTTGGATCCCTTTCCCCTAACTGGGCTGCCTTGTCTAGCCTCAATAGAAGATGCACCTAGTCCTACTACATCTTGATATGCCAAATCTGGTTGATATCCATGGGAGGCCTCCCCTTCTCTGAAGAGAAAGAAAGAGGAGTATGGAGGAAGGGAAGATTGGGGGGGGTATTGGAAGAGAAAGCTATGATCAGGATGTAAAGTAAGTAAGTTAATTAATGAATTAAAAAAGGAAAAATATGGAAACAAATAAATAAAGATGCTCCGGCATTTTCTATGTCTTAACAAGTCTGATTACTATAGTACCTTTGTAATGTAGACACCAAGGAGACGACTGTGTATAGGACTCAATGCACAGATGGCTCTGAGTTCAAGTGGCTTGACTACAGCCATACGGTTGTTTAGGGAAAATGCTAGTAAGGTCACTGGGGTATCTTTTTTTCTCTCTTGAGTGCAGTGGACTTTAAATCTCACAAGTGATCTTGAGCATAAGTGACAGATGTCCCTAAGAGTGGTAACTAGTGAACAAGTCATACATTTGTCCAGTGTCTGTTGTGCTGGGTGCTGAAGTTTGGCCGTGAATAACGAATGTGTGGTTCTGACTTCACAGAGTCCACTCTAGCCTCTACTCATCTGGGTTCTAACTAGAGAAGAATGGGAAAACTGCTCTACACAGTGTACGCCCTGTGTTGCTGGAATGTGGGGCAGTCACAGAAGCCAGTTGGTTGCCTCCTCTTCCCATATTGATCTTTGCAATAAACTAACTTAGAATGACTAACCCAAATAGTCTTATTTTCTGTGCTTTAATTGGCTTGATGTACTATGAAGCCATCTGTGCTGGCTAGTTTTTATGTCATTTTGACAGAGGCTAGGATCATTTGGAAAGAGAGGAAAATACCCCCACCAGATTGGCCTGGAGGCAAGCCTTCAGGGAATTTTTTTAATAGTGACTGATGTGGGAAGGCCCAGCCCCTTGTGGGTGGTGTCATCCCTGGACCTGTCATCCTGGATGGTATAAGAAAACAGCCTGGGAGGCCTAGGTCCAGCCCTTGTATGTTTTGTTGGTTGGTGGTTCAGACTCTGAGAGCCCCAAGGGTCCAAGTTCATTGATTCTATTGGTCTTCTTGTGGAGTTCCTATCCCTTTCAGTGATCACAATTCTTCCTCCTATTCTCCCATAAGAGTCCCCAAGCTCCATGCACTGTTTGGCTGTGGGTGTCTCTATCTGTCTGAATCAGCTGCTGGGTGGAGCCTCTCAGAGGTCTACATGCTCCTGTCTGCAAGCATAACAGAGTGTCATTAATAGTGTTAGGGAATGGTGCTTGCTCATGGGATGGATCACAAGTTGGGCTGGTTATTGGTTGGGCATTCCCTCAGTCTCTCCTGTACCTCCTCAGAAAAGAAGGGGAAGGAGAGGAGGGAAAGATTGTAGGAGGGGGTGACCGGGAGTGAGTTAATGAGCAGGATCTAAAGTGAATAAGTAAAAATAAAATAAAATTTAATTTAAAAAAGAGAAAGAGAAAGAAAGAAAGAAAGAAAGAAAGAAAGAAAGAAAGAAAGAAAGAGAGAGAGAGAAAGCAGCCTGAGCAAGTCACTGGTAGCAAGCCAGTAAGCAGCACTACTCCATGGCCTTTGCAACAGCTCCTACCTCCAGTTCCTGCCTTGAGTTCTTGCCTTGACTTGGATGATGGACTACAAGCTGTAAGCTGAAATAAACCCTTTCCTCCCACATTGCTTTTGGTCATGGTGTTTTATCACAGCAATAGAAACCCTAAGACACCATCTCAACAGATTGGTTCCCAGACTTACCTGATGTCCTGCTCTGTAAGCAGAAGACTGGACATTTGGGATTCCCTCCTTGTTAGTGGCAATTATGCTGAGGATACGATTGGTCCTCGGGGATTCTCCAAGCCTTTGTAACTAGTTCTATTTTCTACCTTCTGACTTTTGGCTACTTAATTAGCACACTCCATCAGAACCCAAGGATATCGAAGGAGAAGAAGCCATATTATCTATTCCAGCATATTTGGTGGCTCCTCTACCAAAGCCTTCTAATTACAGTGCACGGACAGGCTTACTAACTATGTAACTCCTCAAAATGACTCAACCATGGAATGTTAAGGCAGACATTGCACTATATATGTTTTATTTACTGAATAACCGATATCTGGATTCTTCTATGGAGATCCATTAAAAGTTGCCCTATCTGAGTTCCTCTGATAAGTTAGTTATTAGAAGTCAACTAAAAGCTGGGCAGTGGTGGCGCACGCCTTTAATCGTAGCACTTGGGAGGCAAAGGGAGGTGGATTTCTGAGTTTGAGGCCAGCCTAGTCTACAGAGTGAGTTCCAGGACAGCCAGGGCTATACAGAGAAACCCTGTCTCGAAAAACCAAAAAAAAAAAAAAAAAAAAAAAAAGTCAATTAAAGATGGAGGTTTGAGATTAAGGATGTAGCTTATCTAGATTATTTGGGTCCAGCACTAGTTTTGTTTTGTTTTTTAAAGGAATCTAAACAATAACATCTAGTGGGAGTGGCTCAAATCCTCCTGTTGTTTGTATTCTTTGATTACTGTTGCATTTGGCCTCCTGGGCAGGGACAGCTCTAGGGATGAATACCAATATAAAGTAATGTTACATCCCTTCTGCTCCTCAGAGTGCATGCTGGGTGTAGACTTGTGCAGTGAATCACTGTGGAGAGGAAGAGAGGGAAAGCGTGGATCCTCAGCTGGGAATGTGCAGTGGGAAGATTTGTTTTTTATTCCATGTGGCCAATATGCATGCTATTCTTATTAATCAGAATTTCTGGGAATATAAATAGGCATCAATATTTTTTAAGCCTCTAAAGAAATTCTAAATTTGCAGCCACATTTCAAGCAATGGTCCTTGAGCAGCTTCGGACGTCTGAGTGTGGTCACAAATATTTAGTGGCAAAAGGGTTGGGGTAGAGCCTGGGGACCAGAAGTCAAGTAAGTTCTCCAGGATCCCAGTTGTGTAGCAAGATTGGTAGTCACTGGCTTAATAAGGAGAGAGCAAAGCAATGGTGTATAAAATGCAAATGCATTTTAGCCATGGAAAGTTCACCTTCTTGGGCACCTTCTCTACCCTTTCTCCCCTGCCTTATAAAACAGCAATCTGTTCAGAGGAGTGGTTGAACACAGTTTCTTTATCTAGCTAGTGAGAGGCTTTGGGATGATACTGGGGAGCTGGGTACACAGGCCTATCATGCAGATCTTCTGAGGCTTTCCAGTAAGAACTACTGTAGCAATGTAGACTATGTCTGAGTGTTAGATCCTCTACCTGTGCCAGAGGTGTCATAAGCCCTCCAGCCTTCCTCTTCACATAGAATGACCAGATCATTTGCCTGGCTGAGACCGGATAGCTCCAGCTCACACCAGAAGCTGCAGAGTCAAGAAAACTACAATGGGATTTTATCCCTTGATGGATGGGAAAGAATATCTTGAATCTATATTTATTATTATTATTATTATTATTAATCAAAGAGTGGAAAGATTGGCCCAAGGAAGGTATGCAGATAAGTGACTGGTCATTATCCAAATTGATTCCAGACTATCTTCTTCACCTGTGTCCTGTCTAGAGAAAACAGACAGGGTAGCATTTGAGGGAAAGTTCCAGCTGGTTAATGAAAACAGAAGCAAGGATCTAAGATGGACCCAGACTGGAGAACCTTTAACTCAGATATGAAAAGCAGCAAGGATTTTACAGCAGGGGAAAGAAAAACTTAACAAATTGAGTGATTTTCTTTATATTTTGTATGTTTCCCCCAATCTCACATTCTCCAAATATCTGTTTTAAGGCGTAAAGCCAAACGTTAAGCCTTGGACGTAAGCAGTGCTTAGGATAACCTTGCATTTTGAGGTGTGTTCTCTGTGAAGTTGCCTGTGCAGCGGCAGGAGACCTGAATACAGTCTCTTCTCTCGGTGCTGGTAAGCGGGGACTGTGTTGTCTCCTCGATGGAATGATGAGAAGACAATGTAGCAGAGACTGAGGGAGGTGGGGGTACAGAAAGGTTTAAATACCTCTCTTATCTTAGGATTGATCAAACCCGGAAGTGTGCCGCCAGCACCCTGGCTTCAGGATGGTCCCGCCATCCGACACCCTACCTGTTCTGGTGCCGCCTCGCCTGCTCAACCCAGCGGTACTCATTAGACATTGAGATCTGTGGGGCTTCACTTCCCTTTCTGATTAGCTTGTTATCTGCCTTCAGAGCTAAGCCCTAATTAATGAATCCCCAGATGGGAGATGAACCCGCCATTGCCAGCAAGCCCCTTCCTCAGAGAATCCTTTGCTTCCCATCAGAAAGGGGCAGACAGTTGGCTGCTGTCCAGTCCGGGGCTTCACAATTCCCCTTTGATAAAGCCGTAGAGAATTTCTCTCGGAATCCACTTCCTCAATCACCAGCATTTCAGAGGCAATTACACTGATTTAATGCACCTGGCTTTCTCTTACACTTAAAACCTCAGTGACTGGAAAAATACTGGTCAGCATTTATAGGAAAGTCAGGGAACCAGTAATGTTTAAGCCCTGGCAAAGGCATTGAGTCTCATAGAGCAAGAGTTAGTTGTCTGTGGTCATAGAGACAACATTCTGACCTCCAGTTGTGATGGTATCAAAACCATGCTGAGAGGCTTGCTGCTGGAGAACCTGTGAGCCCAGGCTGCTTCCTAACGCCTTGCATGTAAACATGCCTGCTTTCCCTAGTTAACAGCAATGACAGAGTACAAGGTTCTGTCTTCTTAGGATGCTTCAAGAAGAATGGCTAGGAGAACGAACCCTAGATTCTACAACTAGGTACCCTGGGTTTAAAATCAGCCTCTGACACTGGCTATAGGGATTGGGACAGGTAATTACTCCCTCTATGTTAAATTTATTCACTACAGAATAAGACCCAACCCTAAATTTTAGGTTCGTGTGTGAGCCACTTGGATCTCAGAGGCAGGGATGCCAGTGTTATGGATGGCATCTAGAACTCAGATGCTTCAATCCTCCCATGAAGTCTAAGCTATCAGCTATACACATGACGCCTTGGAACTCCACGTGTAGTCCTCAGATCTGCAGCACTGGTGTTAACCAAGAATTTGTTTGCATGAAATGTGGACTGCCATGTCCTTACAAACACACTGAATCATAATCTGTGCTATATCCATATACCTTGATGATTGACATGTATATCTCAGCTGAAGAGGTACCGGACAAGGTATATAGTGTTAGCCTGGCAAATAGTAGGGGTATATCTGGGGAGGTGGTGGGTTTGTAACTATCACTGAATATGTGAGCAAGGTACTAGGTAGATGGGATATTGTTGGAGAATTGATTTTGAGGTCCATACTATATACGATTGGTACAGCTGTAGCTGCCCATGTCCACCCATCAAAGACTACTGAAAGAAAATGAAGAAGCAAAGATGGGCCACACCAAAGGAATCTTGAGGCACTCCAGCAGAGGGAATCAAAAGAAACTTATAACATTTGGGTTTGTACCAAAACATTTCATATTTTTGGTTGTGAGCCTAGCCTTTAACTGCTGAGCCATCTCTCCAGCCTACCAAAAAGTTTTACAAGGCAGATTTTTAGAGCAGGGGACAGGCTGGGTGGTGGTGGTACACACCTTTAAGCCCAGCACTCCAGAAGCAGAGGCAGGCAGATCTTGAGTTTGAGGCTACCCTGGTCTACAGAGTGGGTTACAAGACAGCCAGGGTATACAGAGAAACCCTGTCTAGAAAGAAAGAAAGAAAGAAAGAAAGAAAGAAAGAAAGAAAGAAAGAAAGAAAGAAAGAAAGA
>NW_021604587.1:15742437-15774475 GCF_004785775.1 Grammomys surdaster
GGAGGGAGGGAAAGGAAAGGAAAGGAAAGCTAATGCTGTCACGAATAGGAGCCCCGAAGCGATAGAGAATCTTTGAGAGGTAGGTAGATTACAGTAGGATTGGGTTGTGACCCATAAGGAACAGGACAGCACTGAGTAGCGTGGGTAGCTGCAGAGTACCTGCTTGGACACATCACAGACATGACTGTCACTGACATTCTCTGTCATTGCTCATAACAGGCTCGGTGCCAGCTGTCAACTGTGGGACTAACATCCCTGTGGACTTTGGTGACTATGGAGTGTGGATTAATTCTGGTCCTGACTCATGCTCATTCCAGGCTGGGATCATCCATCAGAACAAAACTGCTTCTTGGATTATTAATAAAGCTGCAGTAGCAGCTTTTCTTGCTTAATTGCCTGCTGACGGCATTTTCTCAGTCCTGATGGATTATGCTTTGGGGAAGATTTCTCTCAGATGTCCATCACTGCAATTTATTTAAATAACTCTCAGTTGTCATAAAGGCTTATATGCTTGGCCTTCTCCATTGGAGTCAATTGGTGAATTGTATTTTTGTATAAATGCATTTATTTTATCAAGACTATCAAATGTGTTTATGTAGTTATTCAAAGTATTCCAATGTTTTTTTTAAAAGTTTCTCTTAGCTGGGCAGTGGTGGCGCACGCCTTTAATCCCAGCACTTGGGAGGCAGAGGCAGGCAGATTTCCAAGTTTGAGGCCAGCCTGGTCTACAGAGTGAGTTCCAGCACAGCCTGGGCTACACAGAGAAACCCTGTCTCGAAAAAACAAAAAAAAAACAACAGCAAAAAAAAGTTTCTCTTTTTGATTCTTTCCTTTGACATTTCTAATATAGTATGTTTTCTCCTTGTTTCTGACCAATTATCTAGCACTCATTTATTTATGTTTTTCAAAGCAGATGTTCAACCCAGGCCTGAGGGCTCGGGCCTATAGTCTCAGCCTTGAGTGAGAAAGGCAAGAGGAGTTCCATAAAGTCAAGGCCATCCTGGGCTAACCTAGTGAACTCTGGACCAACCAGTGCTACAGTCTGAGATCTGGTCTCCAAAACCAAAACCCAAAACAGCAGCAACAACAAGATTCATCAGCGGTCACAACTAACCAGCTTTTCATACTCATGTTTGCTCTCATCCATAGCAACCTGTTTCCTGTGCTTTTTAAATCCTGGTTTCTAAGCTGGAATTATTAACTCATTCAAGGGATGGCAACAGCAGTGGCTGCTCTCCCAATGGATCTGGCTTCAGTTCCCAGCACCCATTTGCTGGATCAGAACTGTCTGTAACGCCAACTCCTGGGAATCTTACACCCTCTTCTGACCTCTGTGGGCACTAGGAACACATGGTGCACAGACATGCAGGCAGGGAAAATATTCGTGCACGTAGCATAATAAAAAAGGAAGCATGCCACTGACGACAGATTTGAGAGCTTTAGCATTCATGCATTTAGAGTTCCCTCTCTCTGCTTCCCGCTTGCGCTCCTAGTCAGGAACCCTCAGCTGCTGCTTTTGCAGCTGTGCCTGCCACTCACTGCCATGTCCCCCTTCTGTTAGAAGACTCTCAGGCCCCTGGAACCATAAGCCCAAAGAAACTCTTTCTTCTATAAAAGAAATGAGAATTAAAAAGTTAACAGATAATTAATGAATGAATTTTTTACATTTAGATATGGAATTCATAATAAGCACAGAGACATCAATTAACCAATGAAAGACCACGGTCAGTGTCAGGATGTGGACTTCAATCCCCTATCTGTTTCCAGAACCCATGCTTCTACACCGGGATCTGTTTGCATCTCGGGTAGTTGATCTTGGGCTGTATCGTGTGATTTTGATCTCCAGATAACCATCAGGACTAACTGGGTCCCCAAATGCTGGGAGGCAAAATACCGTCTAGACCACCGGTGTAGAGGGAGACACGGAAGGTGCCGAGAGCCGTCCTGCTGTAGCTGTACCAGCCCACGTGAGCACTGACTGCCTTTCTCGCCTACTCTGAGCATAGTTCAGAAGCCTCTCCCAGCCCCCATCTGGCAGCAGCAGATCAGCCACCATCGTGAACTAAATACTCGTACCTGTTTTTTTGGGGCTGTAATACTGTTGGAAAAAATAAAATCACAGCTACATATGCATATGAAACCCCCACAGCTGCTCTAAATTCTCATCCAATCCATTTCTCACTAATAGAGTTTTTTTTTTTTTTTACAACCTTACCTCTTTTGTTGTCTTAGAGCCACTCAGTGGAGGATGGCTGTGAAAACAGCTGCCTTTCCCGTCCCCAAATATTGGAGAGTGATGTATGGGGAGAAAATGACCTTAATTTCAACAGTGGAGGGTTAACAGTGTGGTACAGACTGAGCTGTTCTGTAGGCTGCAGTCAGACGGCTGACAATGCTTTCTAAGTAGGAACATCCACCCTAAGCCTGCTGCAAAGAAGGTTAAGTTTGAGCGAGAGATGGTTTCAAGAACCACCAAGGGCCTGCCAGGCCCACAAGGAGAGAATTTAATGTGTTCTCCATTTTCCAGGGAACATATTATTGATTCCCTGATACCTGCACAGAACACTCAACCCTCCACAATTAATAAAATTGCTATGTGTTGACCTGCTTACTCACTCTAGGCTACAGTTACAACATGCCTAACAAGTAAAGGACTTTAACCCCAAATCCTCTTGTTATGAAATAAAACGAGGCAAGAGGGTATCTTGTGGGCCCACGCCAAGGTGTCCCCTTGATGAATTATATAGGTTCACTGGCCCAAGGAACTGACCAGGGAACTCACCATGCAAATAGGGTGGGCATGAGGTGGGCGGTGCCTCTGTGGTAGGGGGAGCCCAGGCCCCCAGGCTTTGATTTGTTAAATAGACATCTCAACCACTTTTCCTGTGTCTGAAACCCAACTGGAACCTGGAGAAATCAGTGGACCTATACAGGGAGTTCAAAGTTAATGTGAACTTTTGCAAGTTTGTTTACACAATAATTTGCTATTTGTGCTGACTCAGAAGTTCACAATGCATCTACAGGACAGGTTGGGATTGTGTTCCTTCAGCCAAGAAGGACTTCAGTCCTCTAGTGATGTGAGATAAACTTCCCTGCTACCCACTGTACCTGCTCACCATTCCTACAAGATCTAAAAGGAAGGTGCCCATGAGCGGTGACAGGAGGGTGTCTTGGTTTCATGAAACTAGTTTTGAACTTTCTGTATGTATTGTTGAACCCACAAATGTGTATTTTGAGATTTGTTGTTGTTGCTGCTGGTTTTTTAGATAGTTTCATTGTAGAGTGTTGGCTGGCCTGTCTGTCTTTGCCTCCTGAGTGGACTGTTGGCATTAATCCCACCACAAACGGCCAATATCAGTTCTGGAGATAGAAGATTTCAAGCCCAAGGCCTCCTTCATGTGAAACATATAGTCCACCAATGAGCGACATCCCCCAGTAAAGCTGCATTGCTAAAATTTAGATATACACAAGTATTTAGTGGTTCTCTCTCTCTCTCTCTCTCTCTCTCTCTCTCTCACACACACACACACACACACACACTAAATAAATAAATAAATCTTTAAAGATTAAAAAAAATCATATCTACTTTTACAGCCATCGTGACTTAAGAATTGTAAAGGTCTCCTTGCAATCAGAAGACTGCTGCAGATTTCTACATCTGTCTCTTGGTGGTTTTCTTTAATGCAGTACCATGTACAATTTCTCTCCAAAGTGTGAGAGTGGAGTGTCTTTCAGCAAATATGATTGGCCAACAGCCCTAGGAACTGCCTCCTTCTCCCTAGTGCACCCAGGTCTGCTCGCCATCCAGATGGGTGATGGCTCCCTAGTAGAACAGCCTGCTTCTCTCTCTCTCTCTCTCTCTCTCTCTCTCTCTCTCTCTCTCTCTCTTTCTCTCTCTTTCTCTCTCCTCTCTCTCTGTCACAAAAACAAATATGTTTTCTGAGGTTAACTACAAATGCAATAAATCAGTTAATAGCATAGCCACTTCCTGTTTCTGTTTGTAGATTTTTGTTCGTTTTAAAAGATCTATTCACTTTTGTTATATATATATATGTTTTGCTTGCACATATGTCTGTGTATCACATTCTCTGGAGAGATCAGAAGAGAGTGTAGGTCCCTGTGGAACTGGCATTACAGTTGGCTAGGTACTGCTATTATAGGTGCTGGAAATTAAACACTAGTCCTCTGGAAGAGCCACAGTGCTACTAACCACTGAGATATCTCTCCAGCCCCACCCCCAACCCCACCCAGTGGGAACAGTCCAGAGGATGGGGGGGGGTGAGATGCCATGGAATCACGTGAGGAATCCTGGGAAATCAGACTCTGGAGACCAGCATCAGGGTATAGATCTGAGTTTATTGCCCAGCACATAACTTTTATACAGTGTTTGAGCCAATCCCAAGCCCCTACATCCTCAGCCAATCATATCTTGCCACACTGTCACCATTCTCCAGTGAAAGCCCTGCCTGATGAAGTAACTCAAAAGGGGAGAGGGTGGGGAGAGCAGCCACCTGAGCAGCCACTGCACTGGCCTCTGTTCCTTTTTGCTGCCTCACTGGTGTTCCGGTTGCCATCTTAGATCTAATGTCCTGTATGTCAGAGTCTTCAAGGAGTCTCAGGAGCCTATGGTGCCTCTCTCTCCATCCCACGTTTTCCTTCACAAGGTGGATTTCCACATCCCCCAACACCACCTGGCTTTTATTTTTTAAACAAAAAGATGTATTTATTTTTATTCTATGTTTGTGTATTTTTCCTGGATATGTATATATGATTCTTGGTTCCTGAGGAGGCGTAAAGAAGGCTCATGTGTCCTGGCACTGGAGTTACAGATTTGGCTGACATATGGGTGCTGGGAACCAAACCCAGGCCCTCTGAAGGAGCACCCAATGCTCTCAACCACTGAGACACCTCTCCAGGCCCTGTTCATATTATGTAAAGTTAGTCAATACATTTTAACCCTTTCAGTCCTTCTCCCCTGTGGCTATTAACTTTCCTCAGCCTAGCTGTGCTCTGTGCAGTTGATACAGGAAGCTACATCTAGGACTGCTAACCCTCAGCCCAGATGCCTGGTTTCTAGCCCAGCGTATAAAGCCATGCCATGCTGGTCCTTTGTGGATGGCACTGGCTGCCAGGCCCAGCAGCATCTGGCTCTTTGTGAGGTGATAACAGCATCTTGATTGAGTATTTCTTTCTCTTCTAAAGAGAATTGTTGCGTTCCACAGGAGCCATTGCCCTATAATACAGCGCCTGGTGCTCAGGGGGAAGGAAGTAATTGATTATTCTGAAGCTCATCCTGCCAGCTGCAATGCATACCCAGAGTGGGGGAAACCCTATCTTGTAAGGAAGCTGTGCTCTCCCAGACACTAGCAAGCCTCCAGAGCTTCCTGGCACAGATTGAGGAGTGATGACTATATGCCAGGTACTGTTCTAATATTACCAATATTAACTCACTAATTTTCAGAGCAGCTCCACGCTGCCGGAGATGACTGAGGTCCTTAGGGGGAAACCGGGTCTTGCTCTGTAATCTAGGCTGGCCTTAAACATTCAACTCCTGACCCCATCTCCAAGATTCGAGGGTTACAAGCTACACAACACATCCAGTATAAGAAGGCTCTAATCCTTGGCCTGGGTGCTGGGTGTTTGTGATATACCCACTGATGCTTAGTATAACTGTGAACTTATTAGTGTCATCCTTCAAAAAAGAATCAAATATTCCAAAAGATTATATTGTTTTTGTTCCTTTCATAGATGGGAAAACCTGAGACATGGAGCTTGCAAATGGCCACATGGCTGAAAATGGCACACTAATTGAAATCTAGGCAGCCTGGTTCTGGACTCCAGGCTATTGCCTGTGAGTCACATGGTGTTCAGGGAAAGTCTATGACCATGTAGGAGGAAGGAGACTATATCATTACTGCCACCCCTCCAGCTGGGAGGAGGCACAAGGAAGCAGGTCTCCACGCACACAGTCTGCTCTCAATCGCAGCCTGTTCTCAGAAGAGCATTCAGCTCAGTGATACAGGAACTCATCACTGAGATGGAAGTAGTCACTGATGTGCTGAAGGGATAAGAACAACGTCAGGGGCCTGCGGTCTGTTAGGGGAGCCAGTGGCAGGGAATGAAAGGAATCAAAGACAACATTGATCAGGAGAACCACAGACTCTAGTGATGAGAGCCCGCTGCAGTGAATCCATAACTTACTAGAGTCTTAGTTTCCTTCTTCATGTTGATTTTAAGAAAAATGAGATTTCTCTTAAAACTATAAAGATTTGGGCTGGAGAGACGGCTCAGTGGGTAAGAGTGCTTGCTGCCTGTAAAAGCAACTTTTATCCACCGGATGTAATTGCCATGCCTCAGGGTACCAGGATGGTGACAGTCTGGGTCCCTGATATGGAATTTTTTGGAAGCATAGGGCTGGGGTGGAAGAATAATGTCAAACTGGATTCAGATTTATGAATTAATTCTTCTAGAATAAATCCAAGCTGTGAGTATAAGCCAATAACTCAGTGGTAGTCTGTGTCTTACATATGTTAGGCCCTGAAATAAATACCAAGTACTGAAAAAGAAAGAAAGAAAAGAATCAACACCAGCATCCCCTCAAACATGACGACACAAGGCAAAAATCCTTCCTTGCTATGGTGGTTTGAATGAAAAATGTCCTCCCTAGCCTCATGAGTTTGAACATTTGGGTCCCAGTCAGTGAAGATGTTTGGGGAGATAGGACAGCTTCGCTGGAGGAAGCACAGCCCTGAGAGCAGGATTTGAGAGTTCAGACTCTCATTCTGCTTCTGGTCTGCACTCTCTGCCATATGTGCACTTGAGAATGTGAGAGTTCAGCTTCCCTCTCCTGCTGCCATACCTCCCACACCGCTATGGACTCTCCCTCTAAGGCAAGTGAAAATAAACGGTTCCCTCTCTGAGTTGCCTTGGTCAAAATGTTTCATCACAGCAATAGGGAAGTGACTAACGCTCTTACCTGACATATGTTATCTCCATTGACAACATACATTTTGCATGAAGTACATCAAATTCCTTCTCAGACTTTTCTCAGACTAAAGTTCAGTGTTTATGGAGAAGAAATGGCCATATCCAAAGAAACCAAGAAGGGATAAATGTCAGGGAACTGTAGCCAGGCTCTGTAAGCAAGGCTGCTTATCAGGAAAATCCCAAGAACAGAAATGTGCTTTGGTGTACAGGTTGAGGCTATCCTCATCTGAGGAGAATAAATGAGTTAACAAGACTCTAAATAATGAAGCACTGAGCACCTCTGTTGGTCTACTTCAAACTCATTTCAGTACAGGAAGGATGCGTGTGATTCCATTGCTGAAACTCCTAAAAACATGGGAGACAAAGCTAGGCCTGGTGTGCCCAGAAAGCCCAGGGAGACAGAGACAGGGGGATCAGCCATTCAGGGTCATTCTGGCTACACAGCAAGTTTGAAGCTCACCTGACTCTAAAAAGAAAGAAAGGAAAATTGGAAAAAAATAAAGCAAAGAAGAGGAAAGAAAATAGCTGACTTGACAGTTTGTAATACCAGTAATGGGCTGAAGGTTCAAATAAGTGGACAGAAAGGCTGGGGCCAGCCTGAGCTACACAAGCAGGTCCAAGGTGAAGGTCAACTTGGGCAACTTTGTAAACCCTTATTAAAACACACACATGCAGGAAAAAAAAAACACAGAAGAGAAGGTACATGTTCTGTTGTGTGCCTCTAATCCCAGCACTGGAGAGGGTGGTGGTTTGAGCTTCATGTCTGCCTGGGCTACACAAGACCTTGTTTCAGAAAAAGTAAAGCAAAGAAGGAAGAAAGGAGAAACAGATAAATAGTTGTTGGGGCCAAAGGTATATATAGAGAGAGTCGGTTACAGACTTAGGAAGAACAGAGGGTCCTGGAGGCTCTGTGCTCAGAACAGCCATGTGTTTAATATTCTATTGTTATATTCTTGAAACTTGTAATATTTTATCTTTCAACTTGTCTTTTGTAACCAAGACATGATGCATCAATGAAGCACTCGCATGAGCACAGAAGATCCATGCAGTTCTTACCTCTGTTGTCTTTCAATATCAAGGGCTTATTTTTTTATGACTTTTATGATTTCCTCTGACACACTAGAGTTTGAGTCAGTGAGCCTGCAAAACGGCAAAAATAACACATTTTCTTTAAACTTTCAAAAAATTGTTCCAGCTTCAAAACCTTTTGCCATGTTAGAACCCCAACCTGGTTCTGCCTGGTTCTAAACAGATCAGACAAAGCTGGCTACTCAAGACCCCAGTTCCCAGCAGCAGAGCATCCCTAAGTCAGAGTTAGCCATGGGTTAGCAGTTAGAGCAGCTGCACACTGATTTCATGTCTGAAAGCTTCATGAGGCAAGGTTTTCTTTGCAGGAGAGGTCACTGTTCTGGGTGTTGTGATTTTTTTTCTTAGGAGTCATGAACAAATGCAAACTAGCTTAGTAAACTCCTGGAGTCATAATAGTAAAGGTGAGGGATCACATACAGAAGCATGGATCACTCAGGGCAGCTACACACTGAAAAGTCCACCTTGGGTGATGCCTCCCCAGAGCTGCATCCTGTACAGCTCCTAGGTAGTTTCACAGAAGAGTCTCCTATTGCCAGTAATTGTTATTGCTTGCATATTAGGGAGGACTTGTAAACCCTGTAAGTTTCAGGAACTCCCTAAGACTTATGAGTTTCGTTTGCTCCCTGAGCATTGCATATTTTCTTTATTAAATGCATTTTAAATAGCCTCCCTCCAAGGAGAAGATGCTTTGGTTTAGAGAAAATACTTGTATAATATGGGAGGGAGTGTGTTGTGTGACAAACCTTTTCTGATAATGCCAAGCATCTTGCAGGCACTGTTTCACAAACTTCTAGTGCTCAGACTACATGGACTGATCCATCACTGTCTTTGGTGGAAATTTGCTACACAATGTTTGCTTGTGTTTCTGACATATTTAATATTTGAATTCCTTGCTGTTAAGGGCTCTTGTCGAAGGCTATGGTGGGATAATGTTAACAATTCTTTTAAAAGATGGTATTAATAAGAATAAAAATAACAGAAGTTCCCTGGGAGAATCAGCTACGCAAGAAATTGAGTCTTCCATAGAACCTATTACTTAAGTAATATTAGTAAGCATGAGACACAGGATTTGAGAAAAAAAAAAAAAACACCAAAGAAGAAAAACTTAGAAAATTCCAGGAACTAATAAACCATAATTGAATCATTAGGTTTTCATACCACTCTTTCTATGGATGTCCAGCCTCAGAAACATGTAACTAGTATGGACAGGAAAAAATTTTGATTATACAATTATTGACAAACCTTGGTACCCCCCTGAAGGCAAAGCAAGAAGTCTTAGACATCCTGAAGTTCTTCAGCCCTTTACAGGATTGTAATAAAGACAGGGGTCATACTGAAACAAGGGTTTATGACAGAGACACAGAGATACGTTCTGGCACAGTGAACTGCTTGGCTTCCTGAGCAGGCTTGTCAGATCAGGACTTTTTTGATATTGTAGAAAAATAAAAGAAGATTGCCTTGTTTAGGCAGGGCTGTGTGCTGCCAAAGGGGCCACATGATGCTTTAAAGGAAAGGATGGTATTCGTATATCAAATATAAAAGAAAATTAGAGAGGAAAAGGAGAGAATTAAACAAAGGATTGAGAGATTGAATTTCTGTGGAAATACTAAATATTTAGGTTAGTAAAACAATACAGGATAAGCCTGATATAACAGTAAGAAATAACTACTGATTTTTTAATTTAGTCAACCTTAAATAGAGATAGCCTGTCTAACATTTCTCTAACTAGAAGGGTTTACAACACTGATCTTTAGGAAAAAGACATTATGTTTAAATAAAACTGATTTTTATCATAATGTTAACTTTTAGTTTTCATAAAATTTGTTGTTTGTTCGATTTATTTCTTTTATGTGCTTATATAATCAAAGAAGGGGGCTGGAGAGATGGCTCAGTGGTTAAGAGCACTGACTGCACTTCCAGAGGTCCTGAGTTCAAATCCCAGCAACCACATGGTGGCTCACAACCATCTATAATGAGATCTGATGCCCTCTTCTGGTGTGTCTGAAGACAGCTACAGTGTATTCATATATAATAAATAAATAAATCTTTAAAAAAAAATAATCAAAGAAGATTTTTATCTTAAGAAGTTATGTAATCAATGATTGAAGTTTTTGAGAAAGCGATTTTGTGTATAAATAAAACCTGTAAGAGATACAGGTTGTCAGAGTAGGTCAAGCCATGTGGATATGTGCTTCCCCTCTGTCCCGTCTCTCATGAAACGAAACTAAAAGGTGTCCCATGTCTGATTCCTCCCTCGAGGCTCTTTCTTCCCCCTACTTCAGGCCCTGACTCTCACCCAGAGCACATGCCTACTCTACTCACCCTAGGTAGGGAACCCATGAGAAGCCAAAGCACAGATACCACTAAGTTCAACTTGGTGAACCAGTGAGTTTTATTGGTGCTACAAGAATGTGGGTGAATGGTTACTTACAGGAGGAGAAATGACTTAAAGACAGCTGCACCCCAAAGCTCACTCCAGCATGAGTGACAGCTCACAAAGCTAGAAACCTGTTGCACACCACGCAGCCTACAAGCAGATCAACAGATTGGAGAGTGTCCCTTCCAATTGACTCAGGTGGTCTAAATCTCTTCCAGACAACTCAGCTAGTTCCTGCTTCCCAGGCAGCTGGTCTAGTTTCAGAATCTTCTTTGAAGCCTGGCTTTTCTAAGTCTTCTTTGCAGCTTGTCTTGTCTGAGAAAGACTTTCAACTTTTATTGCTCACTCTGGCAAAAAGGGACCTAGAGAATCTGGACAGTGTCAAGGACTTCCTGAAGCTATTTTGAGTTATCAACCTCTTGCTTCAAGAGAGCTTCCCTACAGAATGGAATGTTTCAATCTCCCAGGAAACTGTTACACAACAGGGTGTCCCTGGAGATCCTCCTCCAGGCCCAGCTGTGGCTTCCACATCCCTCTCAAGACATATGATAGCATGTCCCACCCCATCATGCTAATTGTTCATGTATGTATTGTACAAAGCACCCAACCTCAGGGATGCTTTCCCGGGGTTGTGAAAGACACAAGGAGGGCTTAGTTCTGCTTCTGACCCATTGTATGTCTTTTATCAAGGTTTTTAATGACTCTTCTTCAACTTCTACATGTATAAGATGGAAATCAAAGATTATCTCCCCAAAGACCATGTACAGGGATTAGTACAAATAAATGCTGACATACAGGTAAGTCCCAGTTTCTACCCGACCGAATTTCCTGACCGAACTTTCTACATTTTTCATCATAGGAAATTCTTAGCCCAGCGTTTGTGTGAAATAATTAGTACTCTCAAGAATTCTTCCTGTTCTGTGGCATTCTCCCATTAAGCCTTATCACAATAGGAGAATTGGTCATAATTGCTAACTGGGATAATTGAATATATCTACACGAGTGTAAATTCTTATTAATTTCTGGTTTGGCTTCTTTTGCTCTCAGGAGACTGGAGACCTGGCTAAGAGTCAGTATCTCACAGGACCTCCAAAAAGACTGGGAACAACACCAGTGAGTATGGAACAGAGGCCAGCTCATGCCTGAGGCCTGATCAGACAAAGATTGGCTGATGGGATCACAAAACCAACTCACCCCTCACTTTAGAAGCAATTGCAAAACAGAAGGGTTGTTCACCAGGCGTAATAGAAATGCTGCACTGAAGAATCATGAAAGGCAACACTTATAACACATTTATAACACTTGTACATTGTGACATTCTGGGACTGCTGGCCAGCTCCGTTCAGACAGAAGTCTTTCCATAATGGGAATGCATTTTTAGCATAATAAATGGAGCAGCATTTCTTGCCCCCCACCATGGAAGAACAAGGACCCACTAAGCTGGAAGGAAGAGCCAGAGCTCCTTCACCTCCTTAATACTAGGCTTCCCTAGATGGAGCCTCTAATGAGAGGAACGAAGGGCAGAAGGTGAAGACCAGCAACAGAAGAGTCTGTGAGTCCCATCCCATACTCCTAACTCCATGGAGTCGGAGGAAATCCCAGCTAGAAAAGGAAAGAAATATGGCTTGCCATCATGTGTTTTGCATGATCATGGCTGATGGCCAGAAAGAATGTTTGATACTGAAATCTATCAGTACACTAGACATTCAAAGCATAACATCAAGCTGTGATAACATTAACAGTTACTGTTTACTGAATCCTTCCTCTGCTCAGTGCCCAGACACTAAGCTATATCCTCTCTACATCCTTTAATTCATCCAGCCCAAGAGGTGGTATATTAGCTATTTGTGTTGCATTATAAATTAGCTTGATACTCAACATTAAAACAACAAAGATTATCATCTCATGAGGACTCCAGGAGTCAGGAATTCTCAAGATGGTGGGGCTAATGGCTTAGGCTCAGATGCCATAGTTAAGATGGCAGCTGGAGCTTCTATCACCTGATAGAGAACCCATCCTTTCATGACTACCAAGAAAGTACTGGCTGTTGGCAAGAGATCACAGTTTCTTGCCAAATGACCTGTGAGGAAGTGGGGATACCTGTTTGTCCCCACAACAGTGTATACAACTCTATACACTATCCATGTGGCGTGCTAGCCTCAGAAGCCACATTCTCTCATTTCTATATTCTGTTGCTTCCATGGAACTATATTTGTGAAGGGAAATTCCTAAGGAAACGGGGTCACTGGGAAACATCTAGAAACCATAAATATTCCCATTCACAGCAGAAGAAACTGACACATGATTGAGTTGCTTTGCTAAGATTCACAGCTGGTCTTCAGCACAGCTAGGGTCTGAGACTCTGGCCTCGCTGACTCCAAAACCAGGCAAAATGTAGTAGTAGCTTTTCACATCACTTTGACCAAATACCTGCAGTCACAACTTAAAGGTGGAAAGTGTCACTGGGATCATGGTTTCAAAGGAGTCTGTCCATGGTTGCTTGACCTTATGCCTTTGAGGAGAGTATATTAGAGGAAAATGGGTATTGTGGAACATGTCCTTTCCCATTGGGCCAAGAGGAAATAGAGAAAAGGGGACTTCTTTCTCTTTTCCCTCATCAATCTATTGTAATGGTGCTTCCCTCATTCATGTTGGGTCTTCCTCCCTCAGCCAATCCTATCCAGAAAACCTCTCATAGACATACCCAGAGCTGTGCTGTATCAATGCACTAGGTGCCTTCTGAATCCAAGCATAATGACTGTGAAGATTAGCCATCACACAGAAACACCGCTGAAGCCTGAAGTATGACTGTGCAGAAACAAGTCGGAGCTGTTTAGTCACAGTTTAGTGCACTGAGAATCTTGGGTTTTGGCCTCACAATTCAACCTCAGCTTGTAGCATTGCTTTCACAGCAGAAATAACACCCAAAAAATAGACAGCATGAAACATCTGGGCTAAACAACTCAGGGCTAAAAGTAATGAAAGAGAAACAAAAAAGAAATACAAAGAATCAGTGATATGAAGAGTTGGTTCTTTGAGAAAATCAGCAAGATTGACAGACTCCCAGGCAAAGTAACTAAAAGATAAGAAAGAAAATCCAAATTCATAAAATTAGAGATTAAAATGGAACATTACAACAGACATCAAAGAAATTTTTAAAAATCATAAGGAGGTACTTTAAAAACATATACTCCACAGAACTGGAAGACCTAAAGGAAAAGGATGAATTTTGTGATATACACAACCTACTAAAGTCAAATCAAGATAAATATGCAATTTAAATAGACCTGGAAACCTTAGTGAAATAATTAAAAATCTTCCAACTCCCCAAATTTTAGGACTAGATGGAGTCAATGTAGAATTTGACCAGACATTCAAAGAAGAATTAACACTAATCCTCTTCAAATTATTTCACAAAATAGAAACTGATGGAACATTGCTTAATTCTTTTTACAAGACCACTATTAGTCTGATTCTAAAACCACACAAGACCCAACAAAAACTACAGATAGACTGAATCCAACAAGACATCAAAAAGAAATCATCTACCATAATGAAGCGGGCTTCCTCCCAGAGATTTTGGGGTGTTTTAATATATGTAAATTGATAAATGTAACCCACCACACAAACATACTGAAAGGTTAAAAAAAAAAAAGACTACGTGATCATCTCATTAGATGCAGAAAAGACCTTTGGCAAAATCTAACATCCCTTCATGATAAAAGCCCTAAAGAGAGTAGGGATACAAAGAACATACCTCAGCATAACTGCCTTAGTTACTTTTCAATTTCTGTGAAGAGACATCGTGCCCAAGGTCTTATAAACAAAAGCATTTAATTGAGTGCTTGTTTACAGCTTCAGAGAGTGAGTCTATGCCCATAATGGCAGAGAGGGAAACATGGCAGCAGGCAGTCCAACAGCACTAGAAGGAGTGGTAGTTGAGAGCTTACACGTTGGGACAACAACCACAAAGCAGAGAAGGGGGAGACAGCCAGAGAGAAAGGCTCACTAGGAATGGCTCTGGTTCCAGTAGACCTCAAAGTCCACCCCTAGTGACACACCTCCTCCAAAAAGGCACACTTCCTAACAAACATTCAAATGCACAAGCCTGTGGGGATCAATCTCATTCAAATCACAATAATAAAGACAACTTACAGCAAACTCACAGCCAACATCAAATTAAACAGAAACTCAAAGCATTTCCATTAAAATCAAGAATAAGACAAGGATATCCACTCTTGCCATACTTATTTGGTACAGTGCTTGAAGTCTCAGCTAGAGCAATAAGACAACTCAAGGGTACCAGAGGGAGACAGATAGGCAAGGAAGAAGTCAGAGTATCTCTATCTGCAGATGATGTAACTTTATACAGAAAATATCCTTAAAACTTCTCTAGGAAACTTTTATACCTGATAGAGTATATTAGCATGATATAAAATTGAGATGCAAAATTATATATACAACTACATACAACTGAGAAATGAACTGAGAGAGAATTCAGAGAAATAATACTTTCCACAGTAGCTTCAAAAATCATATTTGGTTTTTCCCTAGACCAAGGACCTATCTAGCCTCAGATCCTCAACCACTGTAGCAGTGTTAAGTATGAATTCCGTCTCACAGAGCAGACCTTACAGCCAATCAGAAAATGATTGGTTAATCCCATAACATTTGTGCCTCTCTTGTTCCAGTATATCTTGCAGGCCAGCCACTGTAGTAGGCTGAAGGGATTGTAGCTGGCGGATACGGATAATGGTCTTTCTCCTCCCGTAGCATGCAGACTATCTTCCAGGATCATGAATGCTAGTCAGCAGGAATGGCATTTCTAGTTATATACCAGCTCTGAATGAAATTTTTTATTGGGTTGTTTGTTTTCTTGATGTTCAGGTGTCTTAGCTTTTGTATATTTTAGATACTGAGCGTTTGTCAAATGTAGAATTGGTAGAGATCTCTTCCCACTCTGCAGGCTGTTGCTTTGCCCTAATGCTGGTGTTCTTTGCTTTACATACGTGTTCAGTTTCATGAGGTCTCATTTACTGTTGGTCTTCATGCCTGTGCTACTGGTGTCCTGTTCAGAAAGACGTTTTTCTGTGCCAGTGAGTTCAAACATATTCCCCACTTTCTATTTTATGAGATTCAGGTTATCTGATCTTATGCTGATGTCCTTGGCCTATTTGTATTTGAGTTTTGTGCAGTGACAAATATGTATCTATTTCCATTCTTCTGTATACAGATTGGCAGTTTGACCAGCACCTTTTGTTAAAGGTGCTATCTTTTGGGGTGGGGGGAGGAGAGTATATAGTTTTGGATTCCTTGTTAAAAATCAGATGTCCATTGGCGGGGGTGAGGGTGGGAAACTGTGCAGCCTCAACCCTACACAGAGAACTTCAAATGACTTAGGAATGCTGAGAGTAAGTTAGAGGAAAATCTAATACGATTGTTCTGCTAAAGAAATACAGCAGTTGAGTATTTGGAGACAGACATCTGTGGATCAGGGCCTTACTCGGCCCTCATCGGACAAGCTTCTTCCTGCAGTAGATGGGAAAAACAGGGCCCCACAACTGACAACATGAAGAGAATGATAGCCTTTGGAACACTCGGTCCTACCTTGTCAGTACTGGGAACTGAACCCTAGCCCTCTGAAAGAAAAGCTAGTGCTCTAACCATTGAGCCATCTCTCCAGTTCCTAATGTCTAACTTTTTTGAGGCAGTCTTCCTATGTAGCTCTAGATGACCTGGAACTTACAGAAATTCTTCTGCCTCAGGCTTTTAAATACTGGGATTACAGGTGTTGGCTATCACATCTGGTTTGTTTTGTTTTGTTTTAACTTCAAGGAATCACAGTAAAACATTCAAGAGGTAGAAAATATATATAGTAAGATGATAGAAATCATAACAGAATTGATATTTAACAACATGCTTTTAGAAAGTGGTATCTTCATTTTCCCCTGGAGTATTTGGATTAAATATGACTAAGTAATTGTTCATATATATATATATATATATATATATATATATATATATATCCAAAGCACATCAAATTCCATGTGATATTGACACAATTCTATTAGCTTTGGCAAATCAGGAAACCCCAGGTACTGTGTGTCCTGGAGTCTTTCTTATGAATGCTAATTATCACTACTTTATAGGTATGCAGAAGTGTTTATTCAGATAAGCACAATGGCAGAAAAATGAATTTTTATTATGTTCAGAATGGAGGCTGGGAAAGACTGGAAGAAACAACAAAAGTTATCTAAACCACCACAGAAGCATTTCCACCAAACCAAGGAGCGCTATGCAGGATTCTGAAGTACACAGAGTACAGTGGTATTTGGAGGGTTTTCCATTTCCAGTTTCCATGTCTTCACATGGCTGTCTTGGTGACAAGTCACTTTGTAATAATTATTCCTGTGAATTAATATGTATGAATTTATCCACTCATCATTTGCATCCAAACTTTATATTTCTAAAAGTCTAAATCTAGTAAATTCCCCATCTCACACCAATAATCTGTTTGTAGCCAGACATTGGCTACTTTGTGGATTTGTTTTTTCCATTCTTCTCCACCCTTTTCTACCTTTTCAATCCCCTAGCACTATAAAAGAGAGAAAAGGGACAGAGAGGAAAGAAATCCCTGAATAAAGTCAGGGGTTTGAAAGGGGAAACGATGTTATCATTAGACTACTTCCTGCTGGTTTGGACATCAACTTTCCTTGGGGAAAATTTGATCTTTGCATCAGGATATCTAATTTCTTCTTGCTGTTTCCTCTTTGCACACGACTACTTAACAAACCACAATCACCACAGCCAACAACCCAACCCACCTCTCAGGGCCACATTTATACACCCTCTGAAAAGTCCCCAGAGTTCCAAATGTCACACAATCACAGAAACTATCTGCATCTGGCAAAGTCACACCCCCATCAGAGCAGGAGGCAAATCATAGCCCACACCTGGGATTAAAACAAAAACATATTAAATTATTCCTGTGCTTTTTAAAGAAACCAAAACTCCAAAACTGTCACTACATCTGTCCACATTGATGTGGTTTGATTTGGTTTGTGAAAACCCAGACATGTTCCTGGACATTGGCCATTTTGGACATGTACCATTCAAATACTTTGCAATTTTTTGTTTAGATGTCTAGCTTTTTTTTATCAATTTATAGAATTTTCTTTAAATATATGCTTTAGATACCAGTCCTTTGAAAAACTTAAACATTGAATATAATCTTTTCATATCTTGTGGCTGAGTTTTCACTCTCTGATGTGTTTTGATGACTGGAAATTCCTATTTTTAATCCAGTCTGATTTTTTCATATGTGACTTGCTTAAGAAGGTCTTTCTAATCCCAAAGATGTAAAGATATCCCTGTGTGTTCCCCTAAAACCTTTACTGATTCACCTCTCACATTTAAGTCAAAAAATTACCTAACGCCCACTTTTCATGTGACATGGGAAGCTGAAATGTATTCACCTTCCATCTCTGTGGGGGCAATCAATCAACACTTTGCTCCATAATTGCCAGTGACAGCCACAGCACTGGGCTCCTCTGAAGTATGTGTGTTAGCTTCTTTGGAGTCGGAATGAATCACAGAACTGTCAGCTTCTTTATGTCTTTCTCAGAGGCCGATATTTGGATTTTTGTAGTAGAAGATAAACAGCATTGCGTAAAGGCAACCAGTTTACTGCAGTGCTTCCTAATGTGTAGGCCTGACTCTGTAGAATTTAAGCTTTGCAATTCATGAGGGCAGTTCACTGTAGAGGGCAAGTTAATGGCCACCAATGGCCAGTATAGCAATGATGGCCAAACCTTTACCTGCTATTAATAGGCAGACTGTTAGCCTCTCTGAACTTGTCATTTGGGCAATGACCTCCTCTCTCCTGACATTGTCGATAGGGTCACATCCCTCAGCTACATAGGAGAAACTGTAGGCCTATACATTATACAAGATAAGGGGGCTGATGGAGGCATGGAAGAGCTTTGGGTCACAAAGCAGGAGACTCTGTCTCTAGCCCTTCTGTGTCCATACCAGCCATAAGACCTTGGGCAAGTCATGGGCTTTCTGAATCATCTTCTCTTGATTTTGAAACAAGTTAACTGGAAAATCTCAACAGATCTTTCCATATTGTCTGATTCTGTGAAATTCGAAACAGCACTGAATTGACACAATAATCATGAAAAAAAAAAGTGTCTTAAAATAGCAACTGGGCTTTGGAGAATGCCTTCAGGGCATGATGGTTGCTGTTTCTCAAACCAGCAAGATAATTACAACATAGGATTTAAGGTAATAAGAGTGTCTAATGCCCACACAGAAATGCCATGTTCAATTCTTTTTAAGTAAAGAAACTCAGGTCCAGAGAAATCATAGGCTAATTTGTGAGTGAACCCTTGTCCTCTGGGTGCTCCAGACTCTTCGAGCTCACCCAGCTGCATTTAGTCAGTCTCCCAAATGGACAACTTGGCGGATGTGAGATCTAAACTTGTCTCTCTTAGTAAGAGGCTTGGATGATGTGGCCTCTGACAGCTTTAGTCGTCTCTGTATGGAGCTTCCACATTACTTCTGAAATTCCAGAGAATGCACTGTGTTTTGTTCCTTTGTAGCTACCTTTTCCTGGAAGGATTTGAGGAAAGCAGCCAGCTGATGAGTTTGTGAGCTCCTTACCCATCTCAGACTTGAAGCCAAGAAAGTGAGGATGTAGTTGGAATGTTCCACCTTTTACTGGTGAGAAATTGGATGGTATGGTAGTAAGAAAAATTAAATGGAGATGCAGACAGAAGGATATCAGTAGACTGAGACTGCTTTATTGGGAGAATGAGGACCCCAACATTTCCATAGGATGAAGGGATTCACTTAGAGGGACTGGGAGACACTATATATACATACATATATATGCAGCTACCAGGAAGTTACAGGTATTTATTGTAGTTTGCCTGGCAGCATGGTGGGTTGTTTTCAATATTCAGGGATATTGTTTCTGCTGATGAAGTTGGTCAGGCTCAGCCTAAGCCATTTGCTATGGATACAGGCTATTGTTTGGTACAGCCTGACTCAATTCCTCATGACCCAACATGTCCCAACTCTGGAAGAGTAAAAAGAAGGGGGAAAGGACATAGTTTCAGGGAGTCTGCTCCCTGCTGGAGAGAGGCTGACAGTTCCAGTAGTGCAGGGAGCATGTTGAGGTCCCTTCTAGCTGGGGTAGGAGCTGGTAGGTTTTGACCATGAAGAACTCAGTGACCCTCTGAGCTATGAAAGCCTGTAGTCTTTGTTGGAGGAACTTGTTGAGACACCTGAAATGGCAGGGACCACAGAGTAAAATTAGTATAATCACAATGACTGGGATTGCCGAGAGGGAAGTCTGCATCCCCAAGCAGTCAGATTTCCTTCCAGGAAGTGTTGGCCCTTCCTGCTTTTAATTCGCTCTAATAATCATTTAGCATTTTCCTGTACTAGGCCAGGTTAGTTTGTGTAATAACAGAGCGATCATCAAGGCTAGTCCTCTAAGGACCACAACAGCCAGGGAATCCACTTGATTTTATAGGATGATTATGATTAGGAAGGTCAGGTCCTTCCTAATCTGATTGGTCAGTTGGCTGTGTTGTACCTTTTGGAGCCCTAGTGCTTTTGCACGGGCAGCTGTTGTAGGCTGAAAGCCATTTAGAAAGCTAATGTGCAACCTTTTGTTTGTCTATAAGGAGAAGCTCAATACTTAAAAGGCAAGGTAAATTTGCCTGTCAACTCCCCTGAAAGCACACCTAACAGTGGTAAACTGCATCCCACACCCTGTGCTCCATCTCCTGCCCCATAACTCTGCCTGCTTTCCCAGAGGCTGTGCAGACACCATGAACTCCAGTCCATGCTGGCAATACGGACCCCAGGAGGCAACTTTAGCTCACAAAACTTTGGAGCTATCACAAGCCACAAAAACTCAGTGGATTCATCCTACTTGACCTGAAGACTCACCCGTCACCAGAACCCCAGGCCACTCAGGTCAGAAGACACAGAGGAAACAACAACAAAGGGAAAAAATCCAACAAAGATGAACTCAGAAAATCATCACCTGAACTTACAATAACCATGAAACCCAGATGACCAGAGGCCAGCATATCAATACAATCAAGGATGTTAAGCTGATCAGAGATTTCTCTAAGGCTTTTGAGCACCGGTGGGACAGGAAGGTTAACTGACATAGAAAAGGCTTCGGTGTGCTTGTTTTAGTTTTGAGTCCCAAAACCAATGTCCAGAGTGGTAAAAAGAGGGGTGAGTTGGATGGAGTTGGATTCCCCAAACTATAGGCTATTAAAAGGTGCCGTAGGAAATTCATATTAGGGTTCAAACATTTACAACAACCACTAGTAGCTTTTAAATTTTTATGGAACTATAGGGGCATAAATAGAGAAAAGCACAAATGTACAACCTAGAACATTTTTCTTTTCTTAATTTTATTTTGTTATTTTCTCTGTGTTATTGTTTTGCTGTATGTTTGTGCACCATATGCATGCTGTGCCCAGGAAGCGATAAGAAGGTATTGGATCCCCTGGGACTGAAGTTACAGATGGTTGTGAGCTGCTATGTGGATGCAGGGAATCAAACCTGGGTCTTCTGGAAGAGCAGCCAGCGCTCTTAACTGCTAAACCATACCTCCAACCATGTATTATATGGATTTTATATTTTTTTTATTTTGTTGTGATGTGTATGAGTGTTTTCCCTGCATCTATGTCTGTGCATCAGGTGTATGCCTGGTATCCATAGAGGTCAGACAAGGATATTAGATCCCCAAGAATTGGAATTAAGGATGGTTGTGAGCCACCATGTGGGTCCTGGGAATTGAGCCTGGGCCCTCTGAAAGAGCAACAAGTGCTCTTAACCACCAAGTCATCTCTTCAGCCACCCAACCTTATATATTTCAATAAAATGAACATATCACTGTCACAGCATTCATGGTGGATGATAGCAATATTAACCAGCTTATACTTTCCTGGAGGCACAACCCTCGCTAGGTGACATACGAAACGAGTTGACAAGGACTTAAAAGTTACAGTTAAGGTGAGAGTGAAATCTAGGCAGAAAAAAGTCAGACCGTGAAAGGGACGGTGTCCTTGAGAGATGAAGCATCTCCTGCAAAGCCTGACTAACTCACCAAGCTTTGTGCTCTAAACAAGGAATTTCATGCCTGTCCCTTTTCATTCAGCATTTTGCCTGTAGCTGTAAATCCTTCACTCTCATTGTTATGTTCCTGCTGTGAATATCTTTTCTACACTGTGTTTACCATCCTTTGTCAGATTGATACTAATCCCAGTAGAGCTACCCCACAAGTGTTTTTACCAAAGGATTACATTTGGCATGCCAGATATGTTTGCCCAGTAGTTTTGAAGATAAATCAGTGGTACATACCCAATAAACTAGAGCACTAGTCCTCAAATGTCAGTGTGCACTGAAAGCCTATGGAAGACTTGCTAGACTAGAGATTTCTAGACTCACCCCAAGAATGCTTGGTTCAGTAGATCTGTGGTGAGCTTGAAAACCCTCTTTCCTAACAAGTTCCCTGAGGACCATCACAACTGCTTGTTCAGTGGCCACAATTTTTCCTTCTTTGGTGCCTATCGATGTTTATTAATGCGTGAAACGGTAGGTTTCATTAACTTTCATACATGTGACGAGGGTACATTTATTGTATTTATCTCCTTTATCACCCAGGTTATCCTCCCATTCCAGTCCCCTTCCCACCTTCCTGCTCCCTAATAATCTTCCTCTATTTCTATGTCATTGTCCCTTTTTATATTCTACATGAGAAAATTCATGCAATATCAGTCTTTCCTCATCTGTTCACACACACACACTCTCACACACACACACTTACACAAACAGACATGACGTATGTTCTCTATCGTTCATTCACTGGTGGGCACACAGACTGGTTTTGTGACTTGGGCTTTGTGGGTAAATACAATAAAAATGAGTGTGCACATTTCTTTGAGAATCACATAACCAGAAAGACTTATAAAGAACTGCTTCTGTAGAACTAACTATGACGGAAGCGTGCTAGCCGTAATGAATCGCACCAGTGGCCTCCAGCAGCCTTAAATGACTAAAGTCATTCTCAAAAGCTCTGCAGCTTTATAGAGCTTTTAGACAGAAATTATTCCTTCCCTTTGGGAAGAAAAGAGAGTTTTTTTTCAGATTGCAGGAAGCAGGTGCCAGCCAGGTTTTGTCAGATGAACTGATGGAAAGAGAGAGAATAGAAAGGTAGGCAATCTTACCAGAGGCTCTCACCGAGGCCTGTGTGTGTGTGCTTGCCTTGTCTAGTAACTGAATGAGTTGCCTGAGAATTTTGTGAAAATGTAGTTTCTGAGTCTGGAAGTTGAAGGTGGAGCTCAATCCCCTGTAATTTTTTTCTATTTTTAATTCATTTTATTTATTTTTTTATTAGCATACAAAATAATGGGTTTCACCACCATGTCTTCATACATACATGTAGGTATATTTTGTTCTCATGCCTTCTTTTCCCTTTTGCCCTCCTCTTCCCCTCACCGCTCTATCCTGGTTCCCAGGAGGTTCAAACGTCTGCATTCCTACTCCACGGTCTTGACTACTACATCTTCTACCCCCGTTAAGATCTCTTCCTCCCATCTTATAACAGCCTTTCTAGTTTCATGATCTCTACACAGAGACAGACAGACAGAGACACACACACAGACAAGGACACAGATACATGAACATGGATACACAAACAAGGACACACACATGGGGACAGACAGAAGGATGGAAAGATGAACAAACAGATATTTTTAAAATGTGGATAATATACATGAAAGCAAACACAGTATTTGTCTTTCTGAGTGTGGTTTATTTTGTTGACATCATGATCTCCAGTTCCATCCATTTTCCTGCTAGGGGAAAACCAAATACTATTGTCCTACAAAAAGGAACACAGCAATAAAGTGACTCCTAGTGACATTCTGCTACACCCATAGATCGGTGTCTTGCTCTGCCATCATTCAAGAAATTTCCTCTTGCAGTAGATGGGAACCAATACAGAGTCCAACAGCTGGTCAGCGAGCAGAGAGTGAGAGACTGGATAACTCAGTCCTAAATGGGATGTCTTCACCAAACTCCTCCCTTCAGGGCTCAGGGAACTATATAGTAGAGAGGGCAGAGAGACTGTACAAGCCAGAGGGAATGGAGGTACCAAGGAAAGCATGTCTTCCAGACACAACAGGACTGACACACACAAACTCAAGAGACTGTGGCAGCAAGCACAGGGCCTGTGCATGTTCAAGCAAGACAGTGTCCTAGTACTGAGAAAGAGAGAAGTGGCCAGGCTCTCCCAAACCAGGAAGCCATCTCCAACTGACAGCTGCTTGCAAATGAAAAGATAGTTTTTTCCTATGGAGTCTCACTGGGTATACAAAGCATCCTTAAGGGAGGTCCCATGCCCAGCAGTAGATGGCCAACACAAAAGAAACTCAACGGCATTTTTGGAGATGTTTTGTCTCATAATGCTTTGTTTGGGCATTTTTAATCTTATTGGTCCTTTGCATGTGTGTGTGTGTGTGTGTGTGTGTGTTGTACTTTCTCATTGTTGTGGTTTATTATCTATTTTATTCTGGTTTGTTTGATTTTTATTTGCCTCTGTTTTCTAAAACAAGAGATAAAGAAGACATGGTGTTGGATGGTTGGTGAATGCAGAGGATGTAGGAGGAGAAGAGAAAGGAGCAGTAATGATCAGATATATTATATGAATTTTCTTTACTCTCCTCTAACATTTCTTTTTTAAAAAATTTCTCTCTCATGCAATACATCTCAACTGTAGCCTTCCCTCCTCCACTTGTACCAGCTTCCCAACACACACCTCCCCTCTCCCAAGACTGAGTTCTCCTCAGTTTCCCTTCAGAAAAGAGCAGGCCTCCTAGAGATGCCAACTTGGTCATGATCTTCTTAATGTGTTCTTGATCAATTTGTAGGAATTTACTGAGATGTTTTGCAGCTCTGTTCATCAGGAAAATGGGCCTATACTTTTCTCTCTTTGCTGTGTTCTTGCTTCATTTTGGTATCAGAGTGATGCAGTTTTTGTAGAATCAGTGTAATGGTTCTTCCCATTCTACCTGGTGGAATGGTTTGAGCGGGACTGGCATTAGCTCTTGTTTAAAGATTTGGTGATATTCATCAGTAAATTCATTTGGTCTTGGGCCTTTCTTGCTTTCAGACATCTCTTTCTTGCGTTATGCCCAGATCTCTAGGTCCCCACAGATCATCAGAGACCATCAGGAGTCCAACTCATATGTAAAAGCAAAGAGTCTTTATTCAAGCTTGAGTTCTGACCCTCCAACCTCTCCAGCACAGTAGAAGGTGTGGAAGGTGCTGAGCTGGTACAAGCCTTGCCTATTTATTATGGTAGCAAGGTGAGGGACTTTCCAACTTGGAAGTTACGTGATTGGTTGACATTTGCTTCGTGCACTTCTATTGGCTAGTAATGATTTTAGCTTGGCATGAACAATGGATGCTAACTTAACCTACTTTAGTCATTAGGTACGTTGCTCTTAAGAACTCTTTGATTGGGGGCTGGTGAGATGGCTCAGTGGTTAAGAGCACTGACTGCTCTTCCAGAGGTCATGAGTTCAAATCCCAGCAACCACATGGTGGCTCACAACCATCTGTAATGATATCTGATGCCCTCTTGTGGGGTATCTGAAGACAGCTACAGTGTACTTACATATAATAAATAAATAAAAAAAATTTAAAAAAAAAAAAAAAGAACTCTTTGATTGTTGCTAGGAGTGGAGTGGCTATTTGCCCAAGGAAATTGTGATTGTTACCAGGGTGGCATGGCTCCTGGAACAAGTTGGGGTTTTTCCAGTAGCTGAGTTCATTCAGAGGGCAAGTTAATCATAAAATGGGGTCTGAAAGCAAAATGGAGTTCGTAATGTTAAGCTGGGAGGTTCATTTGTTACTACTCCAACGTCATCGACTGCCACAGGTCTGTTTCAGTTCTGTACATCATCTCAAATTAACTCTGGTGAGCCATGTGGCCAGGAATTTATCTATTTATCCAAATTGTTTCCATGTTTCTAGAATATAGGCTTTTAATTACTCCCAAATGATCCCCTGTAGTTCTTTGGAATCCAAGAGAACATCTATTTGCTCATCTCTGATTTTACTACTTTGAGTGCCTCTCCCTTTCTTTTGGGTAGTTTTCTGGGACTTTGTCAAACTTTAATTTTTCAAAGAAACAACTCTTTCATTGTCTATGTTGTCCATTTCTGCTCTGAGCTTTATCATCGCACGTCATCTACTGCTGTAGGGTTTGAATTGTTCTTGTTATTCTGGGACTATAAAGTACAACATTGTGGGAGATTGTTCTGATTGTTAAAGTAAGCACTCATAGTTCTAAAGTATCCTCTTAGAACTTGCCTTAGCCATGCATTAGTCAGACTGCTTTAAAAGAGCAGAAATGGTTCTGGGGGTTAGGTGGGTGTGGGTAGGTGTGGGGGTATGGGGGAGTACACTCTCAGAGGTAAAGGGGAAGAGGAATGAGGTAAAGAACTCTTAAAGGGGTTACCAGGAAAGGGGGCAACATTTGGAATGTAATAAATAAAACAACTTTTTTTTAAAGAAATGATTCCATCATTATGTATATGTATATACTAAAGGGCATTCATTAGTGTAGCTGTGGTCTGGGTGGTCAACAATGTCTGTCTCCCAACAGAAAGGCCAAGAACACTGTAGCTGTTTAGTCCATGAGACTGGATGTCTCAGCAGTCCTGATCTAGTGCTGGAGTCCCAGGGAATCCCTAGAGAGATATTGGTCTATATGTTGAGATCCCAGAAAAGTAGGTTCTTATACCAGCCAAGGAATGACTCGACAACATAGTAAATAAACTTGCTGATGGGAGTGAGGACAAGCACTCAAAAAGAAAAAGCCTCCTTCCATGTCCCTCCCTCAGCTGCCACCAGTGGCAGCCCAGATATAGAGTGGGTTTTCCAATCAAAAACTCCCTCACAGGTGTGCCAAGCTGCTTGATTCCAAATGTAGTTAAGTTAACGACCAAGATCAGCCACCACACCCAAATTCTAAAGCTTCTGGTAAGTTACATTTTCATTTTCCTTTGATTCTAGAAATCTTCGTATTTCTTCCCTAATGTTTCAATAACCTAGTGGTCATTCCAGAATGAATTGTTGAGAATCCATTTATCTGTGTAGTTTCTACACTTTTTCTTGCTATAGATTTCTAGTTTTGTTCACTATAGTGTGATAAGATACAGGAGATTGTTTTGATGGTTTTGTATTTGATAGAATTTAATTCATACCCTTGATGGGTTTTAGAGACAATTCCATGGGATTCTGAGAAGGTGTATTCTATTTCTGTGGGAAGAAATGTTCCGTATATATGTTATTATCCATTTGTACTGTGTTTTAGCTGAGGTTTCTTTTTTGATTCTTAGGTTGAACAGCATATCTAGAGATGAGACTGGGATATTGAAATCACCCATTGTTATTATATTAGGATCTGTTTGGCTTTTATGCACAGTAGTATTTGCTTTGTAACATTGAGAATACCATTATGTATTGAATGTATATGTATAGTTACTAAATATTTTTATGACTTATTCTCTCTTAGTATGTAGTGGCCTTCTTTATGTCTTCTGCCTAGCCTTTGGTCTGACATCTAGTCTATCAGATATTAGACTAACAATGACTGTAGTTTTCAGCTTATTTTCACTTGATAGGTAATCTCTATCCTTTGACTTTCAGTAAATTGCTATCTTTATCAGTAAAGGATGGTTTGGGGGAGAAAACGTATTATTGTATCTAGTTTTTAGTCCAGCCAGCAAGTTTGTGTCTTCTCATTAGTGAGTTGAAGTCACTTACATTCAAGATTATTATTGAGACATATTTGCTTATTCCTATAATTCTGCTGGTTGTTTTCTAGATTCTGCTGGTTGTTTTGATTAGATTCTTGAGCTGTAGTTTTATTATCAACCATTTGCTGGCCTATTGTGTTGGACATAATGGTTTCCCTTCAGCTTTCTTTGCTTAGCCATTCCTCTTCTGAAATATATTTCTTCCTGAGCCTTTGATACTGTCTTTCTTCTTTCTTGGTGTACATGGTTCCTTTAAGCATCATCTGCAGCACTGGCTTGAGAGTCAGGAGCTGCCTTAGCTCAGCTGCCCTGGAAACTCCCCTGTTTATTCATCTATCTTAAAGGCTAATTGTATTGGCTCTGTCACTCTTGTTTGGCAGGGCTCAAAATATAATCACACTCTCTCCAGGTTTTGAGGGTTGCCAATGAGAGATCTGATATTATTCTGTTGTTTCTGCCTTTGTAGGTACATTTGTACTTATTTTCCTTACAGCTTTTTATGTTGTTTAAACTCTTTGTATTTTCAACATCTTGACTGTAATGTCATGGAGGCATTCTTCTCTGGTCATATCTGTTTGGGGTTCTGTTGTATGAATGGCCATTTCTCTCCCTAGATTTGGGACATTTTTTGCTATAATTTCATTGAGTAAGTTCTCTACATTTTTGTCACTTACTTCAACCTCCCTCATGCCTTTAGACTTGTGATTTGGTCTTTCAGTCATATCTAGAAGTTCTTAGATGCGGTGGCCTGATCATTTTTTTCTTTATTGATATTTGAATACAATGTTGTCAACCTCCTCCTCCAGCCCTGATATTGTTTCTTTTGCTTGGTTGCATCTTTGACTGTACTCTCCACTGTGTTTCTAATTTTTTTCAGTCATTGTGTTTTCCATTTCTAGTTTGTTTTTATCAAAATCTCAGTTTCCATGCTGAATTCTTCTTCCATGTCGCTGATCTTTTCATCCACTCTGATTATTTCCTTGTCCATTTTGCTGACTTTTCCCTCTATATTATTGACTTTTACCTGCTTGTGTATGTCCTTTTTTTGTCATTGATCCTTTAGAAAATAACTCTGAAAGCTTGTTCTGGCATCTTACCTGCTTCAACATCTTTGAGTTCAGTTGCTAAGGAGCTAAATCTTCTATAGGAGTGGTGTTGCCTGGCCTGTTCATGTTTCTTGTGCTTTTGTGTGTGGTTTGTTTTCATATCTCTTGGTTTAAACATCTCTTGGGATTTGGGTTCTTACTGAGCAGCCTCCAACTCCCAGTACCAGTTGGTGAGGAGGAAACAAACTTCTGTAGCACCATCACCATCAAACAACACATGACCCAGGCATTTGTACAAATGAGTTACAGCTACCAACACATCATCAATAAGCTGAACATATCAAGACTGGAGGATGTGCTATCAATGTATGTGTGGAAATAGTCAATGAAGTAAAAGAGAGACAACGAAGAAGGGGAGAAGTAAGGCTTAATAAATGAAAGGCAAGACAAAGACTGGATAAGAGCACTATGAAAGGGAAAGACCAAGAGATTAGAAACAATAAAAAAAAGCAAAAATAAAACCAAAAAACTTTCCCAGTGGGGATGGGCTTTGAGATTTCAAAAACCCCATTCCAAGCCTCTCTCTGTCCCACTCTTCCTTCTGCCTACAGATCCAGATGGAGAGCTCTCAGCCACTTCTCCAGCAATAGAACATTAACCAAGACACCTATATTTACACAGGACTGCCAAAGGCCCTGAACACCCAAGACCATCTTTAACAGCAGGAAGGATACTAACAGTATCACAGTATCACAACACCTGATCTCAAATTGTATTACTCAGCCATGGTAACAAAAACACCATGGTATTGATACAAAAAACAGACATGCACCAAAAACAACTATGAGCACATTTAAAATATTTAGCAACCTTTTGAAGATTTTCCTAGTTAGCCTTAACTGTCAACTTGACACAGCCTTAAGGTCATCTCAGTGGAGAGCCTCAAGTGAGGAATGGCCCAGATTGGCTTGTGAACACATCTGCACGGGACTGTCTTGATTTTTAATTGATGTAGGTGATAGGAGGGCCCTGCCTACCATCAGTAGTATACCATGTTTTGGAGCGGTTGCTCTGGGCTGTATAAGAAAGCTAGCTAAGCACAAGCCTGCTCAAGTCATCAGTGCATCCTCCATGATTTCTGATGTACTTTCTTGGCTATGAGTTCCTTAGGCAGAGGTACTGTTGTGTAGAATAGTAGGTAGGCCTGCCTTTCTGTTCCTGCCTTGACTTCCCTGAGTGATGGACTGTGACCTGGAGTTGTAAGCTAAAATAAACCTTTCCTTTCTATAGTGATCTGAATGTGCATGCCCAGGAAGTGGCACTATTAGGAAGTGTGGCCTTGTTGGAGGAAGTGTGTCACTGTGGGGGTGGGCTTTGAGATCCTCCTCCTAGCAGCTTGGAAGCCTCTAAGAGAAATTTTTAATGATCTCACTTGGTTTCCCTTCAAGCAGTGCTGTCCTTGATTTCTGAGGCTAGTGAGATGGCTCAGCAGATAAAGTACCTGCTGAACAAGCGTGAAAACCCAGTCCAGATCCCCAGCACCCACATAAAAATCCAGGTGTGGTCTGTAACCCTAATACAGATATGGTGGACACCTTAATATCACTGGCCAGATAGTTGTCTAGTCTGTGAATGCCAGACTCAGTGAGAGTCCCTGCCTCAAGAGGTGAAGAAGAAGACACCTAATAACATACACATACACACACACACATACACACACACAATTTATAAATTAATTTTTTTCCAGTTCCTGAGACATTTTTCCTTTCAAATATATAGACTATTTTTCTTAAAGATCAAAATGGAGACTATTTTTCTTTGAGTCAGAAAGTGTCTACGTCATTTTCCTAAAATAAGACCTGAACATGATGTCTCCACCCGCAATCTCTGCCTTGAAGTTAGATTCAGTAGAGATGGTAAGTAGGAAGACATCCAGGTTCCAGTCACATCCTATCCTAACCTTGATTATGTTTAAAAGTTCTATTTACAGTTAAGATTGCAAAGAACAGTGGGGTGGGTAGCAGTTCAGTTGACCTGCCTGTAGGAGACAGGAGTGATGGCTTAGCATGTTAGAGTGTTCACAATGTGCCATTGTCATGACTGTCACCTTGAATGACCTTCCCACTTCCCTCCAGATACCTTAACATGAAGACACCCTGGAAACTGGTGATCTCAATTTTCCCATTTGACTTTGAGAAAGCCACTTACCTGGCCTCCTCTAAACTCAGTGTTCAAGGAAGCCAAACTCATAGAATTGGCATCCACATTGGACAGTGGTCACCCTCAACACCCTAATTTATCTCAGGACTTATTTACGAAATTACAAAGAGAGGACATTTGGCTACTATCACATAATTTTTGCCACATAGTGTGCTCGAAAATTCCAACTCTGAAATGCCAGAAAAAGTAAACCAAGTCAAAGCAAAACATTTATGATCAGAGAAATCTGGCATAGCTTTGGAATTTGTCCCATAAATAATAAGGCATTTTGGAAAAATAATGGATTTTGGAAGGAATTGTGACTCCTCTCTAAAGTATAAGCATGGTCGGAGTCTTTGTTTTTGCTGGTGCTTTTGCACAGCAAACAGTTGAAACATTTGTGAACTATCTGAGCAGTACTCAAATGTTTCAGGATCCTCACAGAGCTGTGTGAGTAATACTTCAAATGTGAACACATCCAGTACCCACACTTGTAAGGGATCAGTCATGCAAGTAATAACAGAGAACTCTTCCAACGCCTCTGATTTGGGTTTAGAGCTGGCCACAGAAATCAACGCTTACAAGAGAAAAGCAAGCCTTAGCTGGGGCACTTGCTTAACAGCACATTCTAAATGTTTAGAAGTTGCTAAGCAACCAGTCCTTGGGTATACCACTATTGCCTTTGGGATCCTTTTTTAATATGGTGGTTATTGAGTGCATCTTGAAGTCAGCCAGACCAGTTCAGCTCAGTTGTCCCCTCCTGAATGCCCTCAGGAGCATCATGTGCTGCCCTGAGCCCCAGTGTCCTACCACTTCCCCCAAAGCAATGTTCAGAGCATCTACTAAAGTGCCTAACACAGGGACTGTCACACAATAGACAATCAAGATAAACTGTTCTTAAGGATTGAGACTTTGTGTCCCCTCCTCCAGATTCATATTTAGAGGTAGAGGTAGGTAGATCTGTAATTTTAGCATTCAGTTGACTTGAGCAAGAGAACCTGCCAGTTTTAGGTCAGCTTTTGTGCCAAGGGTGAAGGGAGAGGAATAGAGGGAGAGAGGGAGAGAGAGTTGTGCTCATAACCATTAGTGCAATGGTGTTGGTGGAGAACCTCTAAAGATAGAATCCATAGTCTTAACATCAGTCTTTGAACTCAGGTCCTCATACTTGCAAATACTACTGACTGAGCCATCTCCTTGGCCCTAAGTATATACCTCTTAATAGCATTCTCCCACACAATCACAGTGTCATAAGTAGAAAAATATGTAAAATGCCAAACAAATATTCTACATTTAAATGGGCATATTTTCCAAATATCTTTACGATTCCTTTTCAATTTGGAAACCCTTGTAATTCACCCAGTATATTTGATATCTCTCTCTCTCTGTCTCTCTCTGTCTCTCTCTGTCTCTCTGTCTCTCTCTGTCTCTCTGTCTCTCTCTCTCTCTCTCTCTCTCTCTCTCTCTCTCTCTCTCTCTCT
>NW_021604587.1:15774485-15798264 GCF_004785775.1 Grammomys surdaster
CTCTCTCTCTCTCTCTCTCTCTCTCTCTCTCTCTCTCTCTCTCTCTCAGCTTTCTTGAGACAGGGTTTCTCTATGTAGCCTTGGCTGTCCTGGAACTCTATGTGTAGACCAGGCTGGCCTAGAACTCAGAGATATACTTGCCTCTGGCTTCCAAGTAATGGGATTAAAGGCATGTACCACCATCACCCAGTTAACTTTCACATCTCTTTAGTCTTGTCTTATCCCAAATAATTCTACCATTTCTTGTCTTGTGACACAAAGTACAAATGAGGAGCAGGGGCAACCTCTGGGGTTGGTTCTCACAGACCCATAGGATGGCAGGAGCAGAGATTCAAAAGAGTCTTTGTGCATTGGGTATGCCTTCTTGAAACCCTAAAAGTTTGTATGAGTGAGCCCAGGTTAGCCTGCTAGAGGAGGAGATCACATGACCCCTCCCTGTTACCTCTACAGTTGAAAAGACAAGAGATGTAAGCAAAGCCTGCATAAACTCACCCCACACCTAGTTTACACACTGACCTTAGTTATGTGAGAAAGTGCAGCCAAGATCCCCTGAGCCCCACTCACATCAGCAACCTAACACAACTCACCCATAGACTGATAAAAAAGAAAAAAGAATGAATGGTTGCTATTTTAAATCTCTAAGTTCAGAGACAATTTGTTATACATCAAAATCTAACTGATAAAAACTATTCTGCCAAGAATGGATGCAGAAAATGTGGTACATTTATACAATGGAGTACTACTCAGCTATTAAAAACAATCAGTTCACAAAATTCCTAGGCAAATGGATGGAGCTGGAAAATATCATCTTGAGTGAGATGACCCAATCTCAAAGGAACATACATGGTATGCACTCACTGATAAGTGAATATTAGCCCAAAAGCTCACAATTTCTAAGAATCTTCATATAGACCACATAAAACTCACATAGAAGAAGGAAGACCAAAGTATGAATGTGTTTGGTCCTTTTTAGAAGGAGCATCAAAAGTTTCAACCAGAACTCCCAAAGTCTAAACCACCAACCAGAGAGCACAAAGGGAGGGACTCACGCACCTGTATAGGGAATTGAGGGTGACCTTGTTAGACTCCAGTGAAAGTGGAGGGCCAAGGTCCCCAAAAGTTTGGATCCCCTACTGTGTTGGAATTCGAGAGCAGGGAGATGGGACTGGGAGGATGTTTGGAGCACACCATCACAAAAATTAGGAGGAAGGGGTAGGGGATAAGGGATTTGGGGGGAGAATGAGAAAGGAGACAACATTGAAAGGTAAATACGTATAATACCCAATAAAAACCCCACACAGATAAAGGATTTAAAAAAAAGGAAGTCTATTTATTTTAAATTAATTTCAAAAGTTTCTAGGCGATGCAAATTGGCTAAGATACTATTTTAAGCTCTCCACAAAAGAATTTAAATCTCTGTTCAATATTCTCAAGAGAGAGGTAAACCCTAACTTCCTCAACAGTTAATTGACAAAAGAGAGGTAATCTCACAAAAAGTAGAAAAAGCTATTTCTAATCGATATATCATATAGTCTGATTAATTGTCAGTGGAGCTATAAAAGTCCTTTGACAAAAGATTATTAATATAGATTTATATATCCTTAAATAAGGCCTTCATGACTCTCTGAGTGTGGAAGGAGCAACTGTTGGCGCTTCTGCCCTGATTTTACAAGAACTCTGAAAAATTGGCTTTAAAAACAAAAGAGGGGGAACGGTACCCCCTCAGAAGGAGTCCCCCTGAAATACTCTCCATCATGCCTTGTTCACTTTTCTCTCTCTAAAGCTGAAAGCTCATGGCAAATCTCTTGCTGACCATGTTGGTGACCTCGGGCACCACCAAGACCAACAAAACTTTGCCACAGATATGGGGAAGGACCCTCATACCCATAAAGGGAATGCCCCAGTCCCAGTTCCCTTATGGAGCCAAGGACTGATATGCCTGCCCAATACCACAGAAGGCACAGCTAACCAGCTACCACAAATATTAATGAAAAAAATAGATACCCTCACAAAGCCAGGCCCAATCATAAATACGATGAATAACAATTTACATCCAGGGAAGAGAAATCTCCCTGAGAATCCCCTTCTTTTTTCTTTCCAGGTAAAATTGAATCACCCGTGATGCCTGCTATTAGAAGTTCTAACCCAGATGGACCAGAAGCCAGGAGCCTCGCCCTTACCCTCACCCCCTACCTTTTCCCACCTGCACAAGGTCCCCTGAAGCTGGGCAACTGCAAGATCCTGCTTGGCAACTGCAGATAGACTCAAAGCAGTGTACCATATCATCTGAAGAGTAGCAGGGAGACCATAACTCAAGCAGTGTACCATATCTTCTGAAGAATAGCAGGTTGCAGTCCTCCTCGCCCCCACGAATAACCAGGACCCGCCGGTCGGGTCAAGTGGCACCCAGACGTGGGGCTCGAGGCACGGACCCATCCGGACGGACCCTCATTGAGAGGATGTGCGCACGACATCAAGATTGAGCAAGACAGAGAGATCATCGCCCGTGACCTGTCGTCCACGGAACCAGGTTGATGCTGCCATCAAGAAGGCAGTTGAAGTTCATTACCATCAGCTGAAAATTGCAGAGGATCCAGAAGTGACTCCGCAGGAGACTGACACAGCTGTCAGCTCCCCTGCCTCCCCCTACAGTCGACCCCTAGACTTCCACGCCCTCCAGAAGGGTTCCTGGTATGCCTGGCTTTGCCCTCATTTCTCTCGCTAGAGAGCTTGGCCTCTTGATCACCACAACAAAAATTGGCTTTTTCCTAAACCAAGGCCACCCTTGATATGGCCGCTAACATTGGGGAGCCTTCCTTTATGACAATATTACACCCCAAACTGACAAATGGTTGGTAACTTGAACATTTACAAGAGACTAGGATGGCTGTGAGTTAGCCCAATGACGGGATTATTGTAGGTCCACTTCCCAGGGGCCCACCCAATGCAGCCGAAAAGGAGTGCGTGGTGCTGGGAGTGGGTGCAGCCTACATGGCCTAAGACAGGGCTCTCACCCTCCTTTCACCCACATCAGAGTCCCTTGACGTTGCCCATCGTCGACAGCCTAAAGCCTTCGACCATCGATGTGACTCGTCTCACATCAGTGTTTTGGGGTTGTGAACTTGTCTAAGACCCCCCATAATTAGACATCCAAATTCAAAACTCACATAGTTGGGATTGAACATAAGACGCCTTCTCTAACTAAACAGAGAAGGGGGAGATGCCAGAAGCCAGGACCCTCGTCCTTACCCTTACCCCCTACCTTTCCCCACCTGCACAATGTCCTCTGAAGCTTGGCAACTGCAAGATCCTGCTTAGCAACTGAAGATAGACTCAAAGCAGAGTACCATGTCTTCTTAAGAATAGCAGGGAGACCATAACTCAAGCAGTGTACCATATCTTCTGAAGAACTGCAGGAAGATCATAATTCAAGGCAGTGTACCATATAGACCATGACATGTTTCAAGGCACAGGACAAGAAGATTTTGTACTTTTCCACCACCTGGACCCTCTTACCCCCTCCCCTTGTAAAACATGCTATAAAAAAAAGCATTTCATGTTCAAAAAAAAAAAAGAAATTAAAAAAAAAGAAAAAAAAAAGAAAAAAAAACTATTCTGCCTCATCAAATTTCATCCACAATGTGAACCATAGCCTGTTTTTAAAACCAAATTATAGATTATAACCTTTATCAAAACAAAATTTATACTCAGCCCTTTTCAGCATTTACAAAACCCTTATGGTTTTAAATTATTTCAGAAAATTACATTCAATTAAACTGAGGATCAATGTCTTACAAATTTCTATACACATACATACTTTCTCACATGCTGGAATTCCTTGTAGCATTCTAACATGCTTTTGTCGGGTTGTTAACACAAACACACTGTTCAGTACAAATGCAACTCTCAGTGCCAGCCCAACCTCAAAGAGTCACTTTGCTTTTAAAAGTTTAAAGTAGTAAGAAAATCCACAAGGAGGGTGCTCAGACTTTTCTGTTTTAGAATCATCTAGAAAAGCTTTCAAAACTCCCAAACCCAGGACCCACTCCAGACCTCTACATCTGAACCTGTGGGGTTAGACCCTGGCATCATTTTCCTTGTCTTACAGTGAAGCCAAAGAACCATAGACACTGTGTCTGCTCATGGCTGCACCTGCAGATGGAATAGCTTTGTCTCCTCAGTCACTGAGAGAACCTGAAATACTGTGTGTGACTTTCTCACTGATCCATACTCTGTAGCATCCCTAAAGCACGTGTAGTACCATCTCTGCTGCACCCCTAAAGCACAGGCAGCATCTTCTCTACAGTATCCCTAAAGCACAGGCAAGCACCTTCACTCACCCCAGTTTCTACTTGTAATAACTTAATACTTTGCTGAGGACAATGCAAAATGATCTGATGGCTGGACACTACAATCCCCCAATAATGCTGAAAATATGTTTTCTTTCATTCTTTTTTTTTTATTTTATATGTGTGTCTCCTAAATCCTGGAGACTTACCAACACCCCAAAAGGTTTCCAGCTATTAATCAGAGACATAATAACACATCATTTTCTCAATAGCCCACTCCACTCAGCCTTTTCCACTCTGTCTCTTCCTGCCTGATGGGAAGCACTTTTAAAGCCCTTTGCAAAGATTGCTCTTGGCTTGCTGTTCTGAGTTCCTCAGCCCCCAGGCCCATAGTTTTATAGCTCATCAAAGAGATTCCTAACTGCACACAAAATCACTGAATTTGCCATGACCTTCCGTGAGGATCTTTTGGTATCTTGAGATTTTTATCTATCTTTAACAAGTTGGCCCCACAAATCCCCAGCAGTTTCCTAACCAAGAGATCTCTCAAGTGAATCAAAGCATTTTTCTTTCTAGATTTTAAACTTTCTAAGATACCACCAAATAGTTGCCTAAAAGCTAACACCCTGATGTTAGAAGTAGCTAGAAGAAATCCAGACAGTCCCTGCCCCAGAGGAGACTTCAATTATTCGTGCCCAACTCTTGTACATGTCCATCCACCCTCTTGCCAAGAATGCCCATCGAATTCAAACCTTGGATTAATCAAGCTGCAATTATTTCATATCAGAATATAGATAATAAAATATGAAGCAGAAAAACCACCCAATGTCACCAAAAGTATTCTAAGGTCAATTACAAACATTTGCCTTCAGCTATAAGAAGAGAAAAATGCCTTGTCCCTTCTAAAGGAATGCTATTTGAGATGTGTGCCCACCTATGCATAAAGTGTTGGAAAGTCAAGGGAACTGGGTCAAAGGAGCTCTGAGAAGGAAGAGAAACCAGAGGGAACACAGATCTGTCAGGCAATCAGTCCTTCCTTACAGAAAAAGATGGGGCTCAGGAAGTCGCTAGACTCTCCTCCAGAGCCGGAGAATCAAGGACTAAGGAGAAAAATCAGATGCAGGGGAGACCAGAGGTGCTCTAGAAATGCAGATAGAGTTTTATGTCTAACACGAGAACCAAGTTGACAATTACAAACAGATTTCAGAAAACCACAAACCGGTTTGTAGAGAATGGGTTCGAGTAGAGTTCAATAAGAAAAACCATGGTTGCCTTTCTGAGCAGACAGAACCCCTGCCAGCCAGATATTTCCAAGAGTCTAACGTGGAAATTCCACAAGGAAGAACTATTCCTTCTTTCAGCCATTTAACAAGCCACCCATTGCCCCAGTGTAAGTCCTTTCAAACTACTGTAGTTCCATCTTAGCATGGAGGCATCAGCCTGAGCACTAACTTCTGTGTTCTTCCATAGCCATACACAGTACCACATCACTGCGCTTGCCAAACCGGCAAACAAGGGCTCCAAGGTTTTTAATTGAATGTGCCCAGGTGGTAGCTCCAGCTCTATTGGTGCAAGATCTGCTTGAGAAAGATAAGTTAATGGTTCAGAAGAGAGGAGTACTGTCGCCCCACTCACCTGGAGGTTCACTATATGTGCCTGATGTCCCAACTCTAGCCACAACTGGCTGAATCAGGGTATACGTGGGCTGCTGTGTATTGTCTGCGTGTGCCATCCCTGCACGTGGAGGGAAGTGAGTGGATGCAAGAGAAGCCTGGGTCGTACCCTGGCTTTGAGTTACTGTATCTGGAAGGAAGGTACTTTTCCAAATATCACAGATTCTCACTATAGGCCGGTGGCCATCAGGGTAAATGTTTGACCCAGGTTGGTCTAGTTAAATTCTTCTTCTCTCTAAGGTTTATGAGATTTATAGACTTTGAAACCGGAGAGGTTTGGCCCAGTTGGGAGAGGGCTCTGTATGAAGCAGAGAGAAAGCACAAAAGGGAGAGGAGGTACATAGGAAACCAAGTAGAGCCCCAACAGAGTGGGCACACAGCTGCAGCAATGCCTTTTGTATATCTACCCTCTGGAGTCCTGACTTGGGATCTGTGAGACACGCCAGGTTGTGTCCAGATTCCCTTTCTCTGATTGGCTGATTTAAACATGTTTCTCATGGTGCATCAAGATCTGTGCCATCTCCCAAGGGTTGGGAGAGAGAGCTCGGCACACGCTGAGGTTACAGAGGAAGAGTTCAGTTCTCAGTACCCACATCAGGCAGCTGTAACCCCAGCTTCTGGGGAAATGGACTTTTCTGGCCTCTACACCTGTGCTTGCATACACATAGCCACACACAGATATACACACATGCCCATAACTTAAAATAATTTTTAAAACTTTTAAAAGCTGCACCCAGGAGCCTTTAAGGTGGGCTCTCTGAGTGATGTGTCTGGTCAGCCAGTGTAGTTTCCTCTTGAGATCCCTCACTGATGGAGACTCCAGACGTGAGCTATCAATGTAACCCCTCAAGCAAGCCCTCCAATTAGTTTGATCAGATGTCTTTTAACCAGCTGTTTGGTTATTAGAAAACATCTGTGGATGGTTCAGTAAGCAAAATTGCACAGCCTGGTGGAACAACACTAGCCTGGAGTGTGGAAAACCCTGGGTTCCACCCTCAGCTCACAAAGAGCAGTGCACGGAAGAAAACACTGGGACAGAACCATTTTATCAGCTTAGTTCATATTCCAATTAGCTTCTCAAAAGCATTGAATGTGTCAAAACAAAGTGCTGATTTTTTTCTGTGTTGTCAAATATCTACATAACTTTTTGTTTGCATGAGTGTGCCCGTGTTCTTTGTTACACATGTAATATGTCTCCTGTGTCAACTTCAAAATATACACTCTTACAATTCTTCCATGATGCCAGCACCTGGGGATAATTGCTCCAACATATGATAATTTCTACTTCCAGTTTTTTTATTCACATGTCCAAAAAATCTGGATGCTAACCAGGTTTTTGTTACAAGAACTGCCTTCGTGCAGAGCCTGCCTGCCTTGATATGCCACTTGTGTTAATAACAGTATTTAAAGCAAGGCTAAAAGCACTTAGGGAGAAATCATAACTTGGGTAACAGATTTGAGTGACTGTCAGCTGCTAGAAGGCACTGCTGTGGCCTTGGCGGTGAGAGTATGACGCTCCAGTCTGGTTACCCATGCTCCCCTGGAGTATTAAATTCCTGCTGGCAAAAGAAAGAAGCAGGAAACAGTTGTCTCTTTTGGGAGCTCATTCAGCTTCAAGAAAACAAGCAAGAAGGCTGAGTATGGTGGTGCACGCCTTTAATCCAGCATTCAGGAGCCAGAGGCAGAGGCAGGTGGATCCCTCTCTGGTAGTTCAAGGACAGCCTGGTTTATGTAGTAAGTCTCGGAACAGCAAGGGCCATATAGTGAGACCCTGGATCAGACCAGATACAGAGGTACATAGATTAGATAGATAGATAGATAGATAGATAGATAGATAGATACATACATACATACATACATACATACATAGGTAGATACATAGATATATACATAGGTAGATAGATACATACATACATACATAGGTAGATACATAGATACATAGATAGATACATAGATAGACATGATAGATAAAATAGATAAAAAAGGGAAGAAAGAAAAGAATAAAACAAGAATCACTAAGAGAAGATTAGTCCTTTGCTTGGAAAACTGGGGACCACCAAATGGCCTCAGACAGATAATGGTGTTTACCACACTGGGAAGTGAACAGGAGATGATCACTTCAGAACTCTTTGCAACTCAACTGCAAATGCAGATTGAATTCCCTGGCCTTGAATAGCACGAAGTTCCTGTTTGGGTGCCAGCTTTGTAGATTACGAAGCAAAAAACACTTTATGTAAACGGACATACCAGAGGGAAAACTATTAACACTATGGAGAACTTTGCCATTGGGGGTTGGGAGGGCTAGAAAGGTGAGCATGGCACCTGAATTAAGACACGGACTTCGATCCTGGTGTTCCGCCTTACCATGTGCCCAGAAACCTAAGACCAGCTGACTGAAGAAATGAAGTCTCTGAAGCTAGGGCTCAAAATAAGTCTTACAAGTTCTTTCTGTCAGGTGCATTTTATCAACAAAGAAATGAATGCCTGGTGTAGTCCTTCTCTACTTTCTCTAAACAAAAGATTCTGATCCATGTGAGCCACTTTGGGACTTGTCTGACACCTTCACGGTTCTCAGTCAAGGGCTCAATTTCGCCCTCTGCTGGCAGAGCAAGGAAGTTCTGTTCTGTGCTGTGACTCAGGCACAGCACAGGTGCTCCCAAGGCACCTGGGCTCTGATTATCTCCTTAAAGCACCTGCTTTCTCTTTTTCTTGATCACCTCCCCTTCTCCATCTTATCCTTCCATTCCCTGAAGTGCCCCCTGTGATCAATTTCTTAGCAAGCACAGTGCACTCAAAGCTTTGTCTCCAGATGTTTTAAGTAACCCAACCAAAGGCCATATTTCACTTTAGAAATGCAAACCAAGATCGTATTCTTTTAATACTCAAGTTAACTTAGATCCTTATGCCATTCACCATGAAAATGGCTTGCACTCCCTCTTAAAATGAGCCCAAATATCTATGCTTGCTGGATTGGCATTTTTTGCAAATATCTAAGAAAGCCCAGGCAAAAGGGGTCAACCCCCAGGGACCAGATTACGAAGATGGGGCAGAGAAAGAGTTTGGCATGATACAAATTTTTCCTCACACTTGTACACAACCCCAGAACTCCTGTGTTATGTCGTATGCCTGTGTCCTTTCCTGAGATCAGCAAAGAGTGACGTGAACACCTGAATCTGGAGGAGAAAGAGCCAGAGACACAGAGGCACAAAGTGGATTAATACTTAAGTGCCTCTTTATAAAAAATAAATCTTTCCCAAGCTCAGTCAGCAGGCCTGGAAAGCCTTTGGTGTTTCTTTGTAGCTAGAACACTGTCCTCTCTACCTCTCATCCCAGCAAAAGAAGGTCCTAACCATGAAGGAGATTGCGTTAGCTAAACTCTCTTATGGAGTCCAGTTCCCCCTACCTTTTAAGCACTGGACACCAAACTCAGAGCCTTGTATGTGCTAGGAAAGCATTCTACCACTAAGCTTAGTCCCTAGTACTTTAAAAACAAAAGACAAACAACAAACAAACAAACAAAAACAGGTTCTCACTGTGTGTTCTGGGCTGGACTTGAACTACTGATAGTCTGACCTCAACCTCCCATAGTGCTGGGATTACAGGTGTATGCACAGGAGCATGTGTGCACCTAGCTGGAATTTAGCTTTGAGCCTGGTGACCAGCTCCATCCTTTGAGGATTCCACTCATCCCACCTCTCCTACTACTTCTGCTTCCTCTGGGGACCGCAAAACTGCTGAAACAGTTTTAATAGCAATGCCAAATTCTGACCAAAAAGTCTCTCAGGCTTTGGTCCACAGATAGGAAGTACCGCTAGTGACCATACAATCTGACACTCTTCATTCTCCCCCCGTCCCTTGGTACTGCCCTCAGAGCAGATGAAGCCAGAGAGGCAGCCTTGAGTTCTACTTAGTCAAGCCTGCCCACCAGTGTCTTACACGGCCGTTCTACAGAACCCTGGAAAAGCAGGTGGGTTGGGTGAAAGGCAGAAGCTGAAACACCGTGAACGTCCGCTGAGGAGCCCCTATCTGCCTAACTACAGTAATTCACAGAGCCAAATGACATTTAATTTCAACAGCCTTACAAATGTGTCAATAACAACGGCACAGTCTTAATTTGATTTCTAACTATTCCACAAGAGACACACAGGCATAGAAAAATGATGGAAGGGATTTGTTTTTTTAAGAACAGAGCCCACTCCCTCCCATACTTTGAAAGACTGAAGGGACACCGTGTCTACAGGACTGAGGGCAGAAAGCATTGCTGAGAAATCTTGCTCTGGAATATTGCTTCCCCTATCTCAACAAACATGTGTTCATCAGTCTCATGTGTGGCCTTGACTTCTGCCCAACAGACAGCTTAGTGGAGCCCCATGGAACCCTTTGTGACAGGACCCACCCCAAAGCCTTGTGCAAATGCTTTCATGCTTTGACTCAGCAATACCATTTCTGGGAATTTGTCATACAAATATCCTTGCACGTGCACCAAAAGTTGCTCTGTGTACTCATTCACTGATGAACTGATGAATACATACACCATTCAGGACTACAACACTCTAAGAAGGAAAAATTGGAAATGACTTACTTTGTAATTTTACAGATATCTTGAAACTATTAAGCCAACATATCCAGCAACCTGGGTTTTAAAAGATAGCAACTGTGTATCCCCACAATAGACTATATTATAGTAGAAAGATGAAAAAGTCATATATGTATTAGAAAAATGTAAAGATACCCCCAGGAAAAACAGGGGTGCACCAGGTGAATGGGGAAGAAGGCTACTTTACATGTCATTTTATGTGCTTTGATTTTTGAATTGTGTTGTTTGCTATTGATTGAGAAACTGTCCTCCAGTATGACACTTCATAAGGACATTGGTACCACAATCAAGCTGTGTGTCCCAATTCCTCATAACCAGTAACTTTGTGGTGGGATCTTTACCTCTGCCGTCCATTGTTTTCAGGGGATGTGGTGGTGGAAAATCTTATTCAGGAAAAGAATCACTTTCCAGATGAAAAGTAACTTAAAAGAAGGTATTGGCCTATGGCTGTGTCTCTGAGAAATTGTCTTACTGTGGGAGGGCCCGGCCCACTGTGGGTGGCACCATCCTTAGGAAGGTGGACCTAGACTGCACAAGACAGCAAGCTGAGGGAGCGGAAGCCTGTGGGTGAGCCAGGAAGCAGTGTTCCCTGTGGTTTCTGCTTCAAGCCTAGAGTTCCTGCTCTAACTTCTCTCAAAGATGAACTGTAACTAGGGGACATCCGCCAAATTAAACCTCTCCTACCCGCCGGGCGGTGGTGGCGCATGCCTTTAATCCCTGCACTTGGGAGGCAGAGACAGGCGGATTTCTGAGTTCGAGGCCAGCCTGGTCTACAGAGTGAGACAGCCAGGGCTACACAGAGAAACCCTGTCTCGAAAAACAAAAAAAAAACAAAAACAAAAACAAAAACAAAAACAAAAAAAAAAAAACCTCTCCTACCCAGTTTGCTTTTGATCAGAGTGTTCTATCACAGAAACAGAATAAACTAGGACAGACCCTATGCTTTTTCTCCTCTGCGCGTACTGACCAATATTCAAGTACTGTGGTGGTAGGAAGGAGTGACTTAATGGAGTTCAATAATGACAATCTCAGGCTCACCAACAATTCAATGTTGCCCTTTAGAAGCCAGATATCTTTGAAAGATGTTATTCTGTGCCGGCGTTAACCCACTCCAATGTCCTGTATAATAATGGTATCTCTTCCAGGAAACACACTTTGTGGTGGGGTGTGTGTGTGGCATGGGGGTTGCTATGGTTTCATCTCCTAGGACTTCTCGAGTTTGAAATTCACTCTGTGGTGATAAGAGGTGATGGGACCTTTAAGAGGTAGAGCCTGTTGTGAGATCTTAGGTCACTTATGTCTTGTCATGTGACTCCTTTCTCGCAAGAGCTCCCATCATGACATGAAAATATGTGCCAAGAGCTAACGCTGGCATAATGCCCTTAAACCTCCAAATCTGTACTCTTTTGTTTGTAAAGTACCCAGACTGGGGTTGTTACAGTAAAAAAGAAAATTTAAGGGGGACTGACCAATCCAGGTATAATATTTTCAGAACGTTACAACTGTTGAATTTTGTTATGTCTCTCAAGGAGATTTAAACATACAACCTCCTGGCCCCAAATTAAAAAGTATCCTTCTTCATCTACCCGTTTCCTCCACACCCATTCCAACTACTGAGACCTCTACTCAAGGACAGACGCTGAGTTCAGCCTGCACAGTGTTTCACGTTCTCTTTGCCTTTCTTCCCCTTATAGAGTTCCGCTAAGCCTCTCCCACCTAGAAAGACTTCAGAGAAAAGATCATTTTTACTGACAGCTTGAGAATCTGCTCTGACTATGGGGGGGGGGTGTTCATTAATTATTAACATCTTATCTGACTAAGGAATCTCCACTTCCAGACTTGTAAATATATGCACCAAAGTTAGGACACAAAGTTGTCTCCAACTGTATACTGGAGAAATCTCCAACCTTTCACCCCCTACTCATCCAAGATCCGTGGCTTCAGCTCATCCCAGTATCCATGCCACAGGTAAGGCTCATCATCCAGGGAAGTGCCCCTGCCCTGCTTGTAGCCTTGTCACCCACATGACCAGCCTCATCATGACCAGCCTCATAGTCCCCTGTGCACCTGACCCCACCAGGTGTAACTCTTGCCAGCTGACACCTCCCACCAAGTCTTGAAGCTCTCTCCTTTTCAGCCTTAGGTTTTCTCCATCACATGAGGAGTTCCATGGCTCAGATGGAAGGGCAATTATCACTCTCAAGAAAACTGTCCAGAAAAGAAAAGAAAGGAAAGGAAAAGAAAAGGAAAGGAAGGGAAGGGAAAGGGAAAGGGAAAGGGAAAGGGAAAGGGAAAGGGAAAGGGAAAGGGAAAGGGAAAGGAAAAGGAAAAGGAAAAGGAAAAGGAAAAGGAAAAAGAATCTATCCATAGGTGCTGGGGGGTTGTGGCAATGGTTGCGTGTTCTAGCTGCTCTGTGCTGCCACAGACAACCACAAGGCGGGTTCTCCATGCTTTTGCAGGAGATGTGAGCTCCTACAGGCCACAGCCTCCCTTGCACACAATGCATTGGCTCTCCCCACTCCACACCACCTCCTGTACACCCTACTCTTCCCACTTCCCATAAACCACCTACACTCAAATTTGTTTAGCAGTTTTCTTGAGGATCCTGAATTAAGACTACTACTTCAATACTCTAAGGAACTGTCCTCATTGTCTCCTGGGGAACTGCCTGCTGGTCCCTGACAAATCTATTATGCTGAGGTCAAGACATCAAATTGCTAGGATGACAACTATGGGTTTCTGGATCTGTGTGAAGGAGACCCTGACCTAACCTTCCTTGGAGAATGCTGTGAGTACACCAGAGGGCCCTAAGGGTCTGTTTGTCCCATATGTGAGCTGGTAGACACAGGCAGAGAAGGTTGAAGCAGATAGCTGAAGTTGATAAGCATGCACCTTTGAAAGAATGCCCTAAAAAGTATGTTCAGCTATCTGGCTACAGCGTCAGTCTACTTATACGAAACCAAAGCAAAACAACCAAGCCTTTCCTCCAGTCTGGAAAGCTGTACTTTCCAGCCATAGCGCCAACCAAACCACAGCCTTGCCCTGGAAGGAAAGAAGCCAGGTCTCCTGTCTTCATCGTACCAGTGAAGCGGATAGGAAGGCAGGACAGTGGGTTAGTTTAACATAAAGCTAGGACAGGCAGAACCCAATTCCAAATACTTTCCAAGTCCTCTACATGGGAAGTTTAAATTGTCAGCTTATTGGCCCAGCCCCATCTAGAAAACATTCTCCGTGACCAACATACAATTACTGCTTTAGTGGGGGTACTTTATAAATCCCTCCATTTCTGTGAGAAATAAAATAACTCCTCTAGAAACAAAGCTGGGGCCCTTGGGTCTCCTCAGACAGACTGGAAGTTAGACTCGGATTGTTTTTGAATAGCCAAAGATACTACAGGAAAGATCATCCTAGTTTGGACCGGAACTTCGGAATCCGGGTTTTGTACAGGGCAAGCCATGCCACCGCCATAACTTCCAGCTTTGTTTCTTAAGGTCTGGATTGTAGTATGGGGGCCTCTTCTGCGTCACTTCTAAGGGAAGACTAAGCTTCACCCCTTACTTGCTGGTTCTGGGAACTTGTAGACACACACACACACACACACACACACACACACACACACACACACACACGCTCCAACTCTGAACACCAGTGGAAGCCACAGCTGTTTGCAGGGGACAGTGCTCTGTCTCAAGCATGGCCAGCTGCTGAGGTCTCACCGGGTTCAAGAACTTACAAAGCCCCCTTCCATAAGGACCAGCCGGAAGTCTGAGACCCTAAATCACCCGAGCTGGGAGGCAAGAGTCCCAGGGGCGGAGTCGGACGCCGGGAGGGGCGGGACACCTGGGCCGGGTCCCAGGCTGTGGGATGAGCTGCAGAGCGAAGCAGCAACTCCTGAAAGACTGATGTGCCTTAGAAGCACGAAGACGAGAGCAGGACCGAGCGACACACGCCCACCAAGTACGCAAGCCTCAGCCAGCTCTACCTAGTGTCCCCAGAGCCGGAGCAGCGCCCACCTACAGCAGCGCCACCGACCAGGGGGTGCGCCCCTGGAAGCGCCAAGGCATGTGAGTGCCGGGTGGTCGCGGGAGGACTTGGGGCACGACGTGTCTGTTTCAGGAGATCCCCTCCTGCCTCCAGACCCTGGGATTGGGGACTAGGGGCCTGGGGTACAGCCCGGGAACCGCGGACTCAGTGAAAGGCGTGCGGACAAGGGAGAGGGTGTGTGAGCGGTTCCTGCGCCCTCCCCTGCAGGCAGCTCCGGTGCCCGGCTTTGTTTCTTGGGTTTGAATTCCCCACTGGATATCTAATCCCCGGCCAGTGTAGCGCTGAGGCGAGTGAGAGACGCGGGGATCTGCAAAAGGGCTCCCTCTTCCCACAGTCTACAGGCTGGTGCTGAGAAGCCGGCTGGAACTCCGGCTTATTTGTCCCCGGTGGCGATCTTTGGGAAACCAATAGATGCCCCAGACGGAGGACACTGGGATCCAGACTCCACTGGAACCCCGCTGGCCAGGTAGGGTGGAGCGCGCAGCTGATTCGTGTGTAGCAAGTCGGGATTTCACTAACGCCCGTGACTGCTGTTCCTGGCTAAGTGGCGATTCTCGTCACCCGGGCTCTCTCCCGGCCCACGTAAGGCTGGGCAGACCTCACTATCCAGTTTGATAGCTTCTTGCTACCCTTACCAGTAACTCCGGCACTGGCAGGTGTGCTGAGGTGGGAGAGGAAAGCCGTTCATTGAGACGGACCAAGTCAAGTTGGAGTCCTCTCTCTTGCCCCATAGCAGCTACCTTCTGGGAGCTAACACTTTGGAGGCTCTCTTTCTTCATCCTCCTGTGGACACCTCGAGACACCAAGAATATGAAGGAGTTCTAGAGCAATGGACAGCCCCTAGACTGGTCATCCCCATCCAATCTTAGGAAGCTGCTATCAATTCAATCTGGTCTCCAGCAGCCACCACTTCAGAAGACACAGACCATGACAAGGCTCAGTTCCTCCTTAGTCGGGGTTGGCTGTGGTTGGGAATCTGGGAACCTAGGGAAAGGGTCCAGGAGCTGATCCAGAGTCATGGCCGTCAACCTGGGGAGAAAGGATTTATCCTAGAGCAAGGCTTCTTAAATTTTTCCATTCAGAAGGACCTCATTCACCAGACAATTTCGTACATGTCTCTGGGTTTGTAAGTGTATAAAGTAGGAATATAATTCAAACACTTGCTAATAATAAATCATTAATGTATTTAAAAGCAGTTCTTTGATATGCATATAATTTACCATTTATAAACAAGGAAAACAAATTTGCATAGTAATGAGATGGATTGCACACTTTTACATAAAGAAATCTTTTTTGAATATTTGATACAGCATCTAGAACATTTTCCAGAGTTGAATGATACTTTGATTTTATAATTATCAATGCTGGGAATGCCTCTTCATAGAAACACATGGTACAAATGGCAAGCTTGCTTCAGGGCCGTTTCAAATACTGTTGGAAATTCTGTCTTAATTCCAAGCCAAATTTCATTTAATGATTTTTTTTAATCAAACTCCAGTCAACTGCTCCAACAGCAATTTTTAAATTTTTATTTTATGTGTGTGCACATGTGTGCACATGTGTATCTGTGTGCATTGTGTGTACGTGTGTGTGTGTGCATGTTTGTGTAAGGTGAGGGGAGCTACTGCCTGAGGTCAGAGAGGGTATCAGCTCCCCAGAACTTGGAATTACAGGCAGTTATGAGCAACTCAATGTTGGTTCTGAGAACTGGATTCTGAACTCTGGTCTTGTTTAAGAGAGCTCTTACAAGAACGGCAAGGCCCTGTGATCACTACGCCATCTCTCAGTCCTTCAAAAAGAATTTTTTTCACCATTAATTTATTTATTCACTTTACATCCCAATCACTGCTCACCCTCCTCCCAGTTCCTCCTCCACATAGTCCCTCCCCTACCCCCACCTCCTCTTTTCTGAGACGAGAACTATCCCCCCACCCTGATACACCAAGTCTCTTTAGGGCTGGGCGCATCCTCTCCCACTGAGACCAAACAGGACAGCCCAGTTAGAGGAACAAATTACACAGACAGACAACAGCTTTAGGGACAGCCCCTGTTCCAGTTGTTGGGGACCCACATGAAGACCAAGCTGCACATTTGCTACATATGTGGGGGGAGGTCTAGCCCTTGTATGTTCTTTGATTGGTGGTTCTCTCTCTGAAACCCAGCAAGGATCCAGGTTAATTGACTCTGTTGGTCTTCCTGTGGAGTTCTTAACCCCTTCAGGGCCCTCAGTCCTTCCCCCAACTCTTCCATAAGAGTCTCCAAGCTCTATCAAACATTTGGCTATGGGTCTCTGCATCTGTTTCAGTCAGCTGCTGGGTGGAGCTTCTCAGAGGACAGTTATGCTAGGCTCCTTCTGCAAGCATAACAGTATCATTAAGAGTGTCAGGATTGCTGCCTGCCATGGAATTCTGAATTCTGGTCTTATTCAAGAGAGCCTCCTATATGAACAGAAACCCCTGTGACCATTGACCATCTCTCAGTCCTTTAAATAGAAATTTTTAAATCAAAACCTTTCAGCACAATAAATCCAAGGATACACTAATTTGTAGCTAAATGCAACAATATATAGCATCCACTGTGTAGCATCCACTGTGTAGTCTTTGTTTTCCATAGTTAAACTGCTATGTTTCTATGAGAGCAGAAGGCTTTGAGTGTACAGTAATTGTACGTGTGCAATTCACAGCACACAAGTTTGAGGCAAGGTGTTTCCAGCCCTGATCATGGGCACTGCAAAGCATGCTAACACACAGGGCAAAGTACACATGTGTGTTCAGAAACAAAGCTACAGTGAAGTGTCCTGATACAACTTGGTTGAAGCTTGTTAGACACAGCCTGGATTCATTATGTGTCTAATTTTGCTTTTTGAATTGATTTTTGTTCACTCAGAAACCATTTACAGTCACCTTTTTTTTTTCAATGCCACTTTCAGTTATGTAAGCCCCATAGTTTAAGAGTCTGGCTTCTAGAGCTCCTAAGCAAAGAACAGGACAGTAGCAGGAAAATCACTCCCAGCCACCACCATACACTCCTGTCCAGCCCTGCCTTGTGCCATTGTCTGATAAGCTGTTGAGAGTAACAGTCAAACCAGCACTGTTGCTGGAAGAAGGGCAAGAGTACACATTCTTCTTGGGTTTCTATGGAGATTCCGGTTCATTCTGTGGCCAGCAAGAGGATGGCTTCCCAACTCCTTGGCCCTGGGTGGGTCTGGTTGAACTGTACCTAGGGGACTCTTGGGGAAATAGTACCAGATCTGATGTTTGCTGACCACTGGTTGTATCTCCCCCCAGATCCTGGGTGGTGTCAGTTCTCCCCAAGGACTCCAACAGGAACCTGCGCACACTGACCCCAGCTAAAGTGCTGAACTCCACGTCGGCATATCTCCCTGATACACACCAGCCCATCTGTTGCATCATCAACATGGGAGACCAGAACAGAAACACTAGCTTTGCACCAGACTTGAACGCACCCCAAGACCATGTCTCCTTGCTCCCCTTAAACTACAGTTATGGTGATTATGACCTTCCCCTGGATGAGAATGAGGATGTAACCAAGACCCAGACCTTCTATGCAGCCAAAATTGTCATTGGTGTGGCGCTGGCAGGCATCATGCTAGTCTGCGGCATTGGCAACTTTGTCTTCATCGCTGCCCTCGCCCGCTACAAGAAGCTGCGCAACCTTACCAACCTCCTCATCGCTAACTTGGCCATCTCTGACTTCCTGGTGGCGATCGTCTGCTGCCCCTTTGAGATGGACTATTATGTAGTACGGCAGCTTTCCTGGGAGCACGGTCACGTGCTCTGCGCCTCTGTCAACTACCTTCGTACTGTCTCCCTGTACGTCTCCACCAATGCTCTGCTGGCCATCGCTATTGACAGGTGAGGTTCAACTTCAGTTCTCACAGACTGGCATGGCTCCAGATGTGACAGCTCAGTGATTGGTCAAGGGGCTAGAGGAGACATTCTCCCGATGTGTTCTGTTCACCAACATTTGCGCAAGTTGGAAGCTTCTGAGTCTCATAGTTCTGATTATGCCCTGAGATACTGTCTCTGCTTCAGATACAGGTAGCACATGCCCTACAACATAGAGACAAAAAGTAGAAACTCAGGCAGCAACTGTTCAAAAGCTATAGGAGAGTTAACCAGAGCAGCTTCTAGTCAACACAACGGGTACCAAGTTTTTCACTGTAGCGAGATCCAGATACAAATCGTTCCATCGCTTAGGAAGCTTCCTGTGCCCCTGACGATTTCCTCTGCCAGTCTTAGTAATCACTCTCTGTCAACGCAATCCAGTTCTGTCTGTTCTTTAATCACTTCGTTAGAATCATGGAGCATGGTGCATCCCTTCTGGTGGTTTTTGTTGCAGAGCTGATTTGAAAATAAGATGGCAGAATTGGTTTACAGGAAAGAGAGAAGGACACGTTTGCTTTTGCTGTTTCTCATGTATCTGCATGGTTATTTACATATATTTGCATGAGCTGTCCCAGAAGTCCTTGCTCTGCTATAAATTTGTGGATACAAATTGTAACAGCAACAAATGAGAAATCTTGTGTGTTTCATTTATGTTCCTAGTGTCAGGTCAGCATTGTCACCGGTGGTGGGGTTGGGGATGGGAGAGAATTTTGATGCACCCGCCCTTTTGAGTGGCTCTGAGATGCATTCTGAAGATGAGCTTCCTGGCCTCCCCTTTTGTCTCCTTCAGTTCTTCAGTTTCTCCCTTTTTCTGGGTGCTGTTTAGTGCTTTTCAATATGCCAGTTAGTTGTTTTTCAGTTATATTAATAAAAGGCACAGAAGCAAGATACCTCTCCCTTTGTATAGCAAGATGGTCGTGGAGAAAGCACCTTTATTATAGCCCTGAGGCTCTGCAGTCCAGAAACCAGCCTATGAAATGCATACATGCCAGCCAACTGCACACAACTCCTCAGGAAAATCACAGACTAGCATTTGCTACAGTGGTAGAGTCTGCTTCCTGAGCCCCAACCACCCAAGGCGCCTGAATAGGAATCCCTTGAGCAGGGAGTTGCAAAAATCTGTGGTTTTATTCACTTTCCTGAGTGAGTCTAGCGTTTGCTGAAACGAGAGTGATTATTGTCCTCACACCTCATCCCCCTGTAAGCTGTGTCTGTGATGTCAGTCTTTCCATCTTATGGTGTGTGATGCTAGGGCCACTTAGGAAGCAGTCACCCTGGCACAGAGAGCAGAGGTTCCATGTCACCCTAGCCACCTCTTCCCCATGCAGCCTTCACACACCATCAGCCATGCCTTGTCCCCCAACCCTGTGTGACCATCATTCTCCAACTTTCTTCCTGTCCCTCACCCATGGACCCCCCATCCCTTATGTTCAGCTCTAACTAAATCCAGTACCTGCCACTTGGCAACTTATGATGGACACTGTGGTGCACTGTTGACCTGTCTCTTGCTCCCCAGGAGCTTCTATCTGCACCCTAAAACCCATGTTCATCCATATGAAGTGTCTGAGAATAAATCACTATTGTTGGCCTTTCCTAAGATATTCCTTTGCTTATGAAATCTCCAGAAGTCCCAATGTCACAGGGTATAAATCCTGAGTCTAGCATTGTGGTCTAGGCCAGCATGACTCTCCAGTTCATACTGACTCTCCAATTCATATTGCGTGTGGAGATCTAGAAGTCCCCATCTATGTATTTTAAAACTATCATCATGTCTTTGGTCTTACACTGCCTCTACACTAAGATACCTATATCTTGGTTTGTGTTTTTTCCCCAAACCCTCTGACATGTGCAGGGATCCATGTGCAGGGGACACCAGGAAGTACTGCGTGGGAAATGAGAAGTGAGGATAGTAAATACACTTCTAAAACTCTGTGGGTGATTGCTGCTAAGACACCCTTGGAGTAGGTATGGATCACAGCGCAGAGTTCTCCCAGGCATGGGAGAAGGGAGTTGAATTGTTTGTATATGCCTCTTACAAGTCATTGCAGAGAGCTTCTCAAAAATACTGCACAGGTAGCCATAAGGACTCTGAAAGCCAGAGAAAACACTCAGACAAACAAAGAGGCAGGCATTGCCATGCTAGAGTGCACACACATGCTGAAACAGCAAAACAGAGAGGAGTGAGGGAGTATATACCAAAGTGGTGAGAACGGAGGGGGATGGGAGGGCATATGCTGACATGGTAAAGGTGGCGGGGCGGGGTGGGTTATGGGGGAGAATATACTGAAGGGTAAGAGCAAGAGAGATGGCAGCATCTTGCCATGACCGCCCCAGGTTTGTGGCTATGCTGACCTCGGGTTATGAAACACAGAAATACAAGCAATAGAAGATGAAGATTTTGAACTCAAGAAGCTTTTTTTCCCATGTAAAAACTAGGAATTATCAAACATAGAGAATAATAGTAATTAAAAAATATACAGTGACTTGTAAATGCTAGCTTTTCAACAGAGGCAAGGGTCTCACCTATGTAGTCCAGAATGACATTGAACTCTGATTCTCCTGCCTTAGGCTACTGAGCGCTGGAATAACCCTTTAAATCTAGACCTAGCTCCCTCAGGAAGTTTATACTTGCCATGGCTGGCAGAGGAACTAGATGGGGGGGGGGGGGCAGCTTCCTGGGCTTCCTAGAGTGCTCCCAGTGGAGCACATCTGACAAGCACAGAGGAGCTCCTGGGTGGGTGCTGGGGTTCTGTGAGGCTCACAGATTAAGCAGGATGTGGAACCTCCGGCCTTAGAGAGAGCCCTAATAAGTAGCACCTGCTGCCATCATCAGCTTCTAAAATAATCAGAAAACTGGATCAGACATCCGTACCCTTCCCTGATGGCGCTGATTTTAGAAAATAGGTCTTTTTACTGGGGCCATGTTGGGTGGCCATGTTGTTTTCTGGGATACTATTTTTATTCACCTCAGATATAGAAACAATTTAAGTTTCTTGTGAGTTAGAAGAGACTCATTAGTCACTGCTTTCCCACCACACAGGTTCTCTCCTAAGAGCCTCTACCTTGTCAGACTTCTGACCTCTAACACTGCACTATCTCTACGTAGCATTTCAAGCTAGGGCATTTATTATTAGGGCTACAGGAAACAGCCACCCAGTGGGGCTTAAGCACCAGTCCATGCTCAGCCTGGGCTCCTGCAGAAGCACCAGTCTCCCTGTGCATTTCCATTCACCAGTTTCTTCAAACATGCCTGTTCGTCTGTGCAGATCCAGAAGGGCCACCGCATGCTGTCTTTGGAAGCTGAGCCTGGAGACTATGCAGAGGAGGTGCTATTTCTAGTGGCAGAGAGTTGAAGGAATCCATTGACCTCAAAAGTATACACACACACTCAAGCAGACAGTTGGCAACAGAGACCTTGCAGATGTCTCTCTTGCCAACAAATGAATCATAGGAAACAATCGGCATATGCAAAGTGCTATAACCCCGTCATACATTATGGATGCTTACTTTCTTGGAAGCTGACACAAATTCTGACAGATTGTCAAGTAAGCCGTTATTATTCCCACTTCACAGATGCAGAGACTAAGTCTCAGGAGCCTAAGTTATTTATCCAAGTGTGCAGTTTGGAAACAGACCTGCCTAACACCTTCCGAGTCAGCCTTTCTGATTTACTTGAAGTTAACAATGAATTTTGTAATGTCCTTCTGAGTAAGAAAGATGTGTTGGATGACTAAGTATTTGAGTGTTAAGAGTTAAGGATAGCCAGACAGATTATCAATCAGTGTGGTGTGTGTGTGTGTGTGTGTGTGTGTGTGTGTGTATGTGTGTGTGTGTGTGTGTGTATGTGTGTGTGTGTGTGTGTATGTGTGTGTGTGTGTGTGTTTAATACTAGAATACTAGCCTGGTCTACAATTAAGTTCTAGGCCACCCAGGGAAAAGGTGGTGGGAAATGGGGAAATGACAACAAAATAAGCAGAAATGTGAAGGTTTTTTTATATTAGTTATTGATATACTGTGAGTTATTGATATACTGTGAGTTATTGATACACTGTGAGTTATTGACATACTGTGAGTTATTGGTGCACTGTGAGTTATTGATATACTGTGAGTTATTGATATACTGTGAGTTATTGGTGCACTGTGAGTTATTGGTGCACTGTGAGTTATTGATATGCTCTGAAATATTGATATACTGTGAGTTATTTATATACTGAATTATTTATATACTGAGTTATTGATATACTGTGAGTTATTGATATACTGTGAGTTATTGACATACTGTGAGTTATTGGTGCATTGTGAGTTATTGGTATACTGTGAGTTATTGACATGCTGTGAGTTATTGATATATTGTGAGTTATTGATATACTGTGAGTTACTGACATACTGTGAGTTACTGATATACTGTGAGTTATTGATACATTGTGAGTTATTGATATACTGTGAGTTATTGACATACTGTGAGTTATTGATACACTGTGAGTTATTGACATACTGTGAGTTATTGATACACTGTGAGTTATTGACATACTGTGAGTTACTGGTACACTATGAGTTATTGACATACTGTGAGTTACTGGTACACTATGAGTTATTGACATATTGTGAGTTTTTTATATACTGGGAGTAGTGACAGGACCAGATTGAGAGCAGTTTTAAGTCATAAATTTGTTTTCTAGTCTCTAAGAATTTTGGATTTCATACAGTACACAAAGTAATGAACGCCCAACAAAGGTATTTGTATCCAAATTCCCCAAACCCATGACTGTGCTGCACTGCATGCTAAGGAGGAGCAAAGTAATTCAAAAAGCTGTGGTTGCTGATCCTTTAAAATAGAGGCTATTCTCGGTAAGGTGGAGCCAATGGACGGCAAAGGTCTTTACCTGAAGGAGGCAGGCAGTGTCATAATAGGCCTAAGTGAGGAAGACTCCACTGGCTATTGCTGGCTTTGAAGGAAGGAGAGGCTATGAACCAAGAAATATAGGCAGTTCTTGAAGAGTTAGAGACCCAAACAACAACACAGCCCAAACAAAAGCCCCTCCCACCAGGTTGTCCTGAGAACCCATAAAAAGTACCACCTGCTAGGACCCAAGGTCACCCAGTGAAACCATGTCAGACTTCCGGCCCCCAACACTGCACTAGCACAGTGATGCCATTTCAAGTATCACTTTTATTATAAAGGCAACAGGAAACAGTTTGTCCAGTTATCACAGAGAAAGAGAGAGAGAGAGAGAGAGAGAGAGAGAGAGAGAGAGAGAGAGAGAGAGA
>NW_021604587.1:15798274-15867749 GCF_004785775.1 Grammomys surdaster
AGAGAGAGAGAGAGAGAGAGAGAGAGAGAGAGAGAGAGAGAGAGAGACTGTGAGATGTCTCAGCAACTGTGAGCTGTCTTGGTCAGGTGGAGAGGGTGCCTATCTGTTCACCTCTCCAGCCCTGTAATGCTCGTCCTCCTAGCCTGGCCACACAGATACTTGGAAAGCTCCAGAAGTTGCTGTGGTAAGACCCAGCAGGGGCCCCATGGTTGGGACGGATCCAGCTTTCTCCTCCATATCCAGAAGCCTTAAGTGTGGAATCCATTGGAGAGTCACCAGCAAACAGGTACAGATGGGACAAAATAACAGAAATACTGCAAGGGACAGAGAATAGTAACATGGCAAAGGGATTCTAAGTCAGGTTGGGGTTTTGGAAAGGTGACCAAAGGGTTTGGTTAGAAAAAAAAGTCAGATAGTTTTCTCCTGCTCTTGGCCCACAGTTTGTGAACAGCAGACATAGCAAGGATGTACTTGTGAGTGTTTTCCAGTAGATACTTCCTGCTCTTGATCCACACACTCACTTCCAGGATGATTTGTCTCTTATCTACCTCTCCTGCCTCTTCTCTTCCTCCACCCTCCCCTACCACCCTTCCTCCCCCACACCCACCACCCCACATAATACACAGAAATCATTCCGGGACCCAATATCTAAATAGCTATCATTCCATCTCTCTGGAAGCAAACCACACAAGTGAGCTCATTTTCCATGAAGGCTCCAGGCTTCGTCTGTCTTGAGAAGTATGACTCCTTTACTGTATTCCAGTGAGATGCCTTCGTCACGCACTCTCTCCTGAGTGAGAAATGGCACAGGGAGGTGGATGTGGACGATTCACATCAGGAGGCTCCGTTCTGGAATCTGCTGGCCATGAACCCGGGCATGTTGTTTATTTCTTACTAGAGCCCCGAATCCCACTTAATCCCACCGCCTCCAGAATGCAGGCTGATGTCTAGCAGGAGGGGGGAGAAACCTGAGAATTGTCCACACCTCGCTCTGAGCCACACAGCTCTTGTTTCACCTTAAATCACGAGGGATTTGGAGTAAGAACTTTAGGAGTCCCGTGTTAGTGGGCAGGATGGCAAGATTAAAAACTCAAAAGGTATACCGTATCCTGAACAGATGAGCTGTGTGTCTACTGAAAAATCCTCACGCAAGTACATCCTTACTGTGTTTAATGTTTGCACACTGCTGAGGCTGAGTCTGTTGCTATGTACTATAATGCTAAATTCTGTACCTGAAGGTCTAGGCCGTGAGTGAATTCTCATGGTTACCAGCTTTTGTTGTGCAAAGCTTGTTCCTAAATTGAAAACTATTGCTTAAATAAAAATGGCTATAGCCAATTACTGGAGGGATTAGAGACAGGCAGCTTGAGAGACCTGCCGAGCAGGGCAGGAAGAGAGAGAGAGAAGGATGCAGGAGAGAGGAGGAAGCTGCCATGAGAGGAGATGGATCATGAACACATGGCCAGGAGAAACAGCGAGTATTTGGGATACATTGCTGAGGGAGTAGTCATCGGTTAGAAAAATAGATTAGGGGTTACACCCTCCCCCCCGCGTTGTCAAAGACAAACCATCGTCTGAGTCTCATTCATTCATAAGCTAGACAGGGATAAGATCAAATTGGCTGTACTATAACAAACATCCTGTAAGACAAATACTATTTGTCTTGGGTTGTATTCAGAGAAATAAATCTCAGAGAGAAAGGTAATTCCCTGATCCTTGTGCCAGGCAAGGGAGAAAAGCCAGGTTGCTTTAACCCATTAGCTGTCCATTAAATCCCTGCTTTAAAAGCCAAGTGCAGCTGTTACTGAGCTGATGCTGCTTAAACCTGGGTCAGAGGCACCTGGGGATTCATTGTGCTGTTCCAGCTCTCTGGGCTAGTTTAAAAACAATCGCACTTCGAAGTATAACCATCATTGCTGGCTTCCCTTTCCCTTCAGATATCTCGCTATTGTCCACCCTTTGAAACCACGGATGAATTATCAGACCGCCTCCTTCCTGATCGCTTTGGTCTGGATGGTCTCCATCCTCATCGCCATCCCCTCTGCCTACTTCACCACAGAAACCACCCTCGTTATCGTCAAGAATCAGGAAAAGATCTTCTGTGGTCAGATCTGGCCGGTGGACCAGCAGCTCTACTACAAATCCTACTTCCTCTTCGTCTTCGGGCTTGAGTTCGTGGGTCCCGTGGTCACTATGACCCTGTGCTATGCCAGGATCTCCCAGGAGCTCTGGTTCAAAGCTGTGCCTGGCTTCCAGACGGAGCAGATCCGCAAGCGGCTGCGTTGCCGCCGCAAGACAGTGCTGTTACTCATGGGCGTCCTCACAGCCTACGTGCTGTGCTGGGCGCCTTTCTACGGCTTTACCATCGTGCGAGACTTCTTCCCCGCGGTGGTTGTGAAGGAGAAACACTACCTCACCGCCTTCTATGTGGTGGAGTGCATCGCCATGAGCAACAGCATGATCAATACTATATGCTTCGTGACGGTCAAGAACAACACCATGAAGTACTTCAAGAAGATTCTGCTGCTCCACTGGAGGCCCTCTCACTACGGGAGTAAGTCCAGTGCGGACCTCGACCTCAAAACCAGTGGAGTGCCTGCCACAGAAGAGGTGGATTGTATCAGACTGAAGTAGCCTGCAGGTGTTGCCCAAGGGAAAACTCAGCATTCGATACTCAGTGTATCACACACCATCAACCACTCACAAGCATCATGGAAAGATATAGCTGTATTCATGCTCTCCTCCTCGAATGTATCAAGATGTGTAACATACAGCACAACTGATGTCTACATAACACCTCAAGAGACTGGACACAAATAGTAACAAGTGACCTGGACTGAGGGCTTCTGTCTGCAAACCACACCAACAGACTATTCAAGGACAAGAGCTGACATTTGAGGTCACTAGGAAGAGATCACAAATGATTAGCCAGAATCATGCTCCGTATTCTTTCATTCTGTATCTTTTCTGCACAGAACTGTCAAAGGCAATAGAATAAAGCACTTAGGCATACTAGAAATGTAAGGATAACTCCATCAATGGAGACCACAGCCTAACAGGAAGAGGGTCCAAACAGCATACTGACTTTCTCCACTCAGCACCAGTTATCTCCTTAGATATTCTGTACTTATCTGCAATGTTGTAATTTCAAAGTGGGGGGGAGGCTTTACCATGGATGAATCAAATCTCATCAGCCTATAGGGTGAAGATGGGAGCTCCTGAGACAAGAAATGTATCCAGTTCTGGATACTTTAATGCCGAGGATTTCAGGGCTCTGGGGTCATGGAGGAAGAGAACACAGAAAGAGCAGAGGTTTCAAGTGACAATAGTATAATCTGTCCATTTGCTATGATTTGGACAATTTTCTAGAACATACTCTGACTTACAAAAGGAGCTCTACTTGAGATCCAAAGATCCGGGTAAAAGTCCTAACTCCAGGACTCATCTCTGTGTGTCTCCACTTTAATGAAATGGGAATAATGAAAACGGATCGTTAGGAACATCCGCCGGGTGGAGTCGTGGTGTGGATGTGATTTTCACCTCTTCCCTTGTTAAGAGTGTGATACTGAAGAGCTCATTACAGGGAGTTTGGAACGGAGAGACAGCTCCACAATTTTCATCCCTCTTCTTTGGATCAGAGGCCACTGAACTCATTTTGAAGTAGCATATCTATAGTGGGACATAAAGGTCTTCCCGTCACAGAGTGCAACCAAGAAGATACAGTCAACAACCATAACTTCCTCCCTGTGGTCTTAGACAGTCGTCCCAACATAGCATTGGTGACCCCAGGACTGAATCCACTTGTGTCATTACATCATCTACTGAACACTAGAGTTGATCATGTTGGCTAGCTGGGTATTTCCTTCCTCTTTCACAGCCCCATACGTATCCTTCCCTTAAACTGCACGCTCGGTTACCAAGGAAGACCTTAAACACAGGAGGACCATTATTCTGTCCAGGACACAGGAGTGTCATGCTTCCCTGATAAACCTCTAAATAACCTCATCAGTAGACACTGTACACTTCACATGTCAACATAATTTGCCTCCTTCTTGTATTTAAACAAATCATTCTCCTTTTGTTTAGATTTAACTAGAAAGCATTCCTGTAAATGTCAATGTGTTTGTTATATCCCAGTGAAAAATGGTATGTTGTTATCATATGGAATAAATAACATACAGAATTATAATTACCGTGCCCAAAAGGTTCCCTACTAATGTTTTATGCTATGTTTATATGTTTGATGAAGTTGTATAGCTGTCTGAGCAACTCGAGCCTGAAATGAGAGAATTCCCAAAGGTGTTCTTAGAGCAGGGCCATCTCAGACTAGCAGCTGGCCTCAAGTATGTGCTCTCTCAGGAGTGTGTTCTTGAACGTGAATTGGAAGAAAACCATTATCCTCTGTCCCCCCCCCCTTGCTTATAAATGATTTTTAAAATGCAGGCTTCTTTTCATTTAGAGAATATTTATGCCTCTGGTTAGAGCTAAGGTAATAAGTTAATTACATTTGTGTTCAATCTTCCCAAGACTAATTAAAGGCAAGCTTAAGACTTTTAACATGTCAAGATAAGTACACATTTACGCCTACTATTTCATGTAGAAAGTTAATCTCATTGAGCAAAGCCAGATCTACTTCCCTGGCCACAGTATGAAAAAAGATGGTTACACAATGAAGCTGTTACAGATTTTTGTTAAGCATCCAACATTTAAAATGAGTTACTTCTAAATTTGGAGAAATCAAAAAATGCTTCGGGCCCTGAGGCATGACAAACAACTCCAGACTTCACAAGGAACAATGTGACATGTGGGAGGTAATTAGAAATCTTAACAAAAGTTCTGTTTCTACTTAAAAATGGTGGCTCCAAAACCCATCTTTGCAACTGACCGTATACTCCCTTGGCTGCAAGAAGACACACACACACACACACCCCACTAGGACACCAGACCAAGAAATGCCTTGAGAACATAATATTCAGCTCCTTTCTTTGGTGGATCTGAATTCCAAAGAAGGAAATGACCTATAATGGGTACACAGTTAATTCTTACTAGAGCTAAATCCTTGTCCTAGGGTTTTATCTTCAAGACGATGAGCAGCTTTCAGTGACTGCCTATACCTGAGTCCAAAGGACCTGGCACACCATGGTGGCAGGTTCCAGAATATGTAGAATCTTAAGTCTCTAGGTTACTTTGCTTGTTCATTAAAAAGAAGTTAAATCCCCATTCTGGATGCCCTGTGGTATAAACTAAGATCAAGAGACAAAGTGTGGGTTGTACATAGGGATTCCTTGAAGACAGCTGTTGGAAGTTCATGGTACCCAGCCCTAGCCAGAAGATATTCAAAAAATAACATCCAGTTCTTGTAAATGAGCATTTCTTTAAAGGGTTTTCCATTGTGCGCTTTAATTAATATTAATTTTAATGTATACACTCTTTTCTACATACAGTTGAAAATATTAAGTATATGTATTCTTGTGTTGTTATGATATATATGTATATGCATAGTCTCATTGTAGGATTGCATGTTTGTAAATTTGTTTACAATATACAATGTATCTGTAATCCCCAAATCAGTACTTGTGATGCTTTATTGACATGTGTATAGGCACACAAAATAATGATTTTTAACTGATGCACATGTTTCCAGTAGAGGCTGAACAAACTGAGACTCTGCCTTCTTATTTCAGCTATAAACAAGTATTTGGTACAGGATAAGAGGGGCATTTACCTTACAGTGCAAGAGTCCCACTTCTATACTGTATAAAGAAGGGCCTGCACATACACACTGCTAACAGCTTGTTTGTTCTAAGCTAACCTTTAGCCTATATGTGATCTAAATGGTGGCTCAGGAGAAGTAGGAGACCCTTCCTCCACTCCCCCTCCCAATCTCCATCCCTTGGCTACATAGAAAAAGTACAGGAGGAGACAGGGAGAGAGCCACCAACACTTAGGATCTCAGAAACCAGGCTGACCACCACCTGGCCAGAGGGCAATCTCAAATGTGGGAATGATTGGTGGCCTTTGTGCTGATTCACTATAAAATTATGCTAACCAGAGTGGACCAAAGCAGACAGATCTCTCTGGCTTCTCAGAAGCTGGCTCTCTGGATACAACAGTCTATAGATTCTACTCCTGTCTCTGATCACTGGTTTCTGTGAAGGCAGGCAACATGGGCTTTAGTATCCTGTCACATATGCTTTCAAAGTACATTTAAGCCATGTGTTAACATTTGAGGGCCTTTTCTCATTCGTCTCATTGTTTATAGGGCCCAAAAACGGTGCTTAAGTGATCTCTGGTGTTCCCAAGTACAAAACAGCTGTGAAATATCTTACATAGAAAATAAATATGTTAGAAAAGCTTTATTTTAGTGGCATTGGCCATGAACTCAATGTCAAGGAAGCAAGTATGTGTTAAATAAAGTTATATTTAAATGGAAGCATGCATTTAAAATATTGTATGGTGACCAGTTGACAAAATGTGACCAGTGGCCTGAGGGGTGTGACCCCAAGCTTTCCTTGTGAGCAACTGATCAGTGTTTGCTAATTCTTTTCTATATACAGTATTTTCTAATTCTACATTTAATAACTTTGTTGGACATTCTTGTGAAGAATAAGGATTAAGTCCTGTCTCTTGAGTTCAAACTTTGACATAACACATAACTTGGGACTCTGGCTAAATGAAACCTGAAGGCTTACAATTTTAATTAACCAAACTGTCATTTTCCCGCAGCATCCTCGCCACCACCTCCTTCCCAGTCTGCCACTGCGATGCAACTTGAAACCCTTGAAGAGAGAGCCCTGTAATGGAAATGTACACACTTACCCACGCCACAGTCCACACTTTCTGCAGACCACATGTCCTAAAAAGAAGCTTTCTCCCCATTAAAAATCTGACAGCTAAAGGCTGGAAGTTCTGTAGCACTGTTACAGACAAGGAAGAAGACAACCACACACACACACATACACACACAAACAAACACACACACCCCTCTTCATCCCACAGTGGAAAGGAGGATAGCACTGTGGAAGACTTTAACTGAGTGTTTACATGGCATTTCAAAAGAAAGAGGCTGATCTTTGCAAAGCCATGATGAGGGACTGTTGTTAATAGACAATGCTATTTCTTTTCTGTTCTTTTTGTTGTTTGGGGTTTTGTTGTTGTTGTTGTTCTGTTTGTTTTTTGACACAGGATATTTCTATGTAGCTCTGGATGTCCTGGATCTTTCTAGGTAGACCAGGTTGGTTTCTAACTCACAGAGATCCATCTACCTCTGTCTCCTGAGTGCTGAGATTAAAGCGTGCACCACCACACTTGGCTGCAATGCTATTTCTTCCAACAGACCCAGGAACACAATATGTAGAGGTCTGAGACAAAAGAAAGAATCCCTTCAATACAAATGATGTTTAGCTCTACCTAGGATATGTGGTCTCAAAGATCATGGTGCAATTATAAACGAAAACCTGTCTCTGTGTGTCTCAGCTGTCTCTGACAATTACCACTGTCCTTGAATAGAGGGATATCGAAGTCACACAGCCTTCCACCCCAATTCAACATCCCTCCCTGAGAAATATAAAGGAGGAAGAAGCTTGCCTGCAAATACACAGATTGCAGACCTTGAAGAAAAAGCTTGTTCTGGGCTGCCTGTGGAATTGAGAATGGCAAAAGACCATCTCTTAACTACTGGAAGCATCTTAATGAAAACTAGGGGCACTGAAAGGGATAAGACATAACAGGTAAGGAAAGTTGGGCCTGCCTCACTCCAGCCCAGTGACAAACACTAGAGATAGTCAGTAATGACCGGGGAATGGAGAGAGTTAGATACAGGTATCTCTAGGTCACCAGCAGCAAAAAAGAACACAGAAGTGAGCTAGGAGCCATGATACTCTGGTTTCTGACTCAATCATAGACATATAAAGTACTTTAAAAGAAACTATTGCCCTACTAATTAAGGTCAAAGTCTACAACTGTCTAGATAAAAGTGCATTGGCAGGGCTTCCCCTTCTCTGATCTTGTCTGGGAAGTTCAACTCCTCTCCCACACCTCTACCTGAAAAATGTCACATAGCCTTGGCTAAGATTACAGGATCAACTTCCTTTCTCCCAGTAAGAATCCATTCTGCTCACATCCGAGATTCCTGAAATGCTTCCCCATGTTAATGAAGCATTTCAGTACTTTACACCTTCAGCCAATGACATCTGCCTATTCTGAATGTTCCTAACCGCAGTCAAAACTATATAAGCCTTGAATCACCCCAAGTAAAGTTGATCTGTCTCCCTGCAGCTGGTCCTGGTGTCATCATTCACCTTAAATACTCAGAGCTTCCAAACCCCCATCTGTCATCTCTACTCCCTTTTCCCTCATAGATTGATATCGACCAATGATCCCCAAGGGCAGGAAGGGTCAAATGGCCAAGAGGCTGGGCCATCAGAAATTCTTCCCAAATCTAGTGAAATGTTCTGTTTTAGCCCATTTTCTGTGGCTATAACTGAGTACCTGAAACTGAGTACATTATGAAGAAGTTTCTTTATGAGAGTTCTAGAGGTTGGAATGTGCAAGGTTGGGGATGGATATAGTTGATGTGGGCTTTTTGCAGAGGCTTTGGTAAGGACTGTCTGCAGAGTTCTAAGACAGCAAGTGACAGAACATGGTGTATACTCAAGACAAAGCTGATCTGGACTTTCTAATGTACTTCTTAAGACAACCTACCAACTAGTGAACCCACACAGAAGCAGAGTTTAGGTCACCTCACAAAGACCACACTGCTCACAGAGACCACCCCTGTCTCCACAGGAAGATGTCTGCAGCTTTCAGCATGAATCACACCAGAGGCAAGGAGCACCAGGTAGACCACTGAGACAGAGCTCCACTTTGGGGCTTGATTTCCCACTGATCCTGTATCTCCCAGCTTATTCCTGTTTCCTTTCCTCTCTTCAACCCACATCCTTGCTGTCTCAGAAAACCAAGGCCACCTATGTCAGGATCCTTGCTGCCTATCCTCTTTCTTCCTGCACCAAGCAGCGTCTTGATAACACGTTACTTCAACTCAGTTGGTTCAAATGAGAAAACTTGGATGAAAGTGGCATTTGTATCAGTGGAGTGGGAATCAGGAGGGCAACGAGGATGGGTGTGGCTCCCAGAGACAAGCAGCAGGCAACTTCTTCCCCTAGGACAACAGACAACTGGAGGAAAAGGGCATGAGAGTCAGTTTGGAAGGGTCACTATGGAAGAAAGTTTTATCTAGCATGCAGCAGAGGGTATTCCTTCCTTCTATCTGCCCTTGAGTCTCAGTAACTCCTTACATTGGTCAATTCTAACCTAAATCTAGAATGTAAGAGGATCTAAAAAGTGCCATCCATATTTAAAGTCAACTTCTGAGGTACAGATCAAAGCACAGAATGCTTCTAAGCAAGAAGTAGCAAGCATAACAGTGGATACTCTGAGGCAGTACATTCATTTGTTTAGCAATGGTGATGGCTTCAGCCTTATTAAACCCAGACATTAACATTAAGCTATTAAAGCCTTCTTACCCAATTGCCATTCTTTGGAAGGAAAAGAGGGCTCTCTTGGCTTTCTGTCAAACCATTTCCCTTACATCTTCACAAGGTGCTAGCCAGCATAAGGGTGCCCAGAATTGGTGTTCTGTCTACTCAGGTGTGAGTGAGGTGAGACTGTGACTCTAACTTCTTCCCATGTCTAAGAGTGGTGGGCAAAGAATTGGGATCTGATGTTAGAGTCACTGGGGACTTATGGGAAGAGGTTGGGGCCAAGCCTACCCCAAGAGCTCTCAGTGGAGAACACAGGTAAGCAGGAAGAAACAAAAGTGAAGAACATGCAAGCAGTAATACAATAGAGAGGACTTCTGGTCCAAACTCCTAGGCAAAGTAGAGAGAGGAAGGCCTTCCTTTCCTTCCAAAGGATAGCAATAGGGTTGGAAGGCTGCGACAGCCACAACCCAACAGCAATGCCATTCCAGGCTCACAGCTCTCACTCTGCCCCTAGCATGAGACTCCTCTCATTCCCACACTGTCAAATACAATAATCCTCTGCTGAATTTCCTCAAGCTGAATTACTTCCTGTGAGAGACAGGAGGGAGATTCCCAAGATTCAGAAAGCAAATGAAGCTTATAATTCTCAGGAGGCTCCTTGGGCTGATAAACCTCATAAAGCCCACTACAAGGTCATACGTGCAGTAACAACTGCCAGGGTAAGCGGGTTCTCCAGACAACCAGGCTTCCTACAGGTTGTACAGAGAGCTCAAGGTTGCATCTTTCATGAGTTGTTACCCGTTCTGGGTTGGACTTTCTCTTGACAAAATTGTTGTAGAGTCACCCATGATTCCAGTAAGTATTCAATATAAATTTCCTGGTCTACTACACTAGTCTTAGATCTGTCATTGGTGTCCTATCTGGGGCTCACATCTCCCCAGAAAAGCTCACTCAAATGTCTGCCCTTAGTGGATGCTTCTGTACCTACTTTGTGTTCTTCTTGGCTTTCTCCTTGTGTGTGTGTGTTATCCCCACCTCTTATTATTGTCACATAGCTCCAATGTCATGTTCATTGCCGAGTTAGTAACTTAAAATATAGTTGCCATAACAACTTTTGCAAAAATCACAGGCTGGCTGCTTCATTAAGCAGCTGGCAAGTCTTCCTAGAAGTGTGCCTTGGGAAAGGGGGTGAGGGTTTCTCTTTTGTAATGACTCAGTACCACAGTCACCACACTCACTGTCAGGCACATATATTAACTCATACAACCTTCTCATCAAGCCTTAGTCCATTTCATAGATAAGGAAACTAAGGCTCATAGCAGCTAAGGTACTCATAATATTAATAAGGTCCAAGAGTGGGACACATATGTATATAGAAATGGGTAGAATGTGGATTATCAGGGACAATGAGGAGAGAAATGAGGGCCAATATGTCAAAAGGCACAAAACTGTAGTTGGATAAGACATGTAAGTCTACAGATCTAATAAATGCAAGATGACTACAATTTACAATACTGTATTTGTCTTAGTCAAGGTTTTACTGCTGTGAACAGACACCATGACCAAGGCAACTCTTATAAGGACATTTAAATTGGGGCTGGCTTACAGGTTCAGAGGTTCAGTGAATTATCATCATGGTGGGAGCATGGCAACATCCAGGCAGGCATGGTGCAGGAGGAGCTGAGAGTTCTACATCTTCATCTGAAGACTGCTAGCAGAATACTTGACTTCCAGGCATCTAGTATTAGGGTGTTAAAGCCCACACATCTACTCTAACAAGGCCACACCTCCAAATAGTGCCACTCCCTGGACCAAACATATACAAACCACCACAGTATTGAATGTTAACAATTTTCAAGAGAGATGTCAGGTGCTCATCACACACACACACACACACACACACGCACACACACGCACACACACGCACACACACATGCTCGCACTCACGCACAGGCACATGCACAGGCACAGGCACATGCACATATAAACTCCCCAAGACTAAAAGTAGTATCTAGATGATCCCAAACCAGCCAACCTACAGAGATGACTGGTAGAAATAATTTGAACTAAACAGAAGGATAAAAACACATCCAAGAGGCTACAGGGAAGAAAACAGCATTGGGATGGCTATTAAGCAAAGGGAGAACTAAGGAAAAAAACAAAACCACAAAATCAATAAAATAACAGGAATTAATACACACATTTCAGTAATAAACCACAATATTAATGGTACCAATTTCCCAATCAAAAGACATAGGATAGCAGGTTGGATTAGAAAACAGGATCCATCTACAGGAAATATTTCACCTTCAAAGACAGAAAAAGGTATTCCAAGAAAATAGAACCAGAAGACACACAAACATCACCAATCTAGTATCTGACAAAATATTCTTCAAATCAACACTAATCAGAAGACATAAAGAAGGTAACTCCATACATGTCAAGGAAGCAACCAATCAATAGCATACTACAATTCTAAACACATATACACCAAACTAAAGTGCACCCAATTTCATAAAACAAAAAGACATAAGGCAAGCTTAATCCCAATGTATTAAAAGTAGATTACTTCAATACCCTACTCTCACCAATAAACAAATTATCTGAGAAAAAAATAGATGAAAAGTATTGGAGTTAAATAACATCAAAGATTAGATAGCCCTAGTAGTCATCTAAAACATATTTTAACTGGGAAGAGAGAAACACCTAAGCATCTGTCCTGGGGTCCCAAGTTGGGCACCACCACAATGAGTGAATGGGGAAGTGATGGGGAAGTGAATGGGGCAGTGATGGGGAAGAGGGAGTACTTGGTGAAGAGGGATGGAAATGGGGATACAAATGCAGTGAGGAACAGACAGATATGAGAAGCCTGTGCAACAACCTGGGGTCATGGTGAGGTCTGTCCAAGCTGCCACCAAGGGCCATGTCTGGTTCCACAGTCCTGCTGCAGCCACGGTCTGTGCTGACATCTGCAGCCCATGATGCCACCAAAGGCCATCCGGATGCCAGTGGTCTGGGCTGCTGCCTGAGACCACATTGATGTCAGATGCCATATTCATGCAGGTAGAGGTAAACTGTGCTGCCACCTGAGGCCATGGTGTCATCCTGACCCAGGCTGCCTCTAAGGACCACGTTTGGGTCCATGGTCCTGCTACAGCTGAGGTCTATGTCAATGTCCATAGTCCAAGTTACCACCAAAAGCCCTGTGGCTATCAATGGTCAGGGCTGTCACCTGAGACCATGTTGTTTATGAGAGCCATGATGCCACTGGGGGACATACTGATCTGAGTGGTCTGTTCTACCACCCGAGCCCATAGTGACATCTGTGCCCATGCTGTCACTAAGGGGCCATGTCTGGAACCATAGTCCTATAGCAGAAGGGTCTGGGTTAATGTCCAAGGCCCATGTTACCACCAAAGACCATGCAGATGTACCTGGTCTGGGCTGCTGCCTGAGGCCATGCTGATGTTTGATCACTATGCTAAGTGGGCTCTTTCCCTTGCCTACAGCAGGAGTGCTGGCCCACCGCTTGCCTGGGCAACATGGGAGAGCTGGGCCTGGTGGCATTGGTGCAGGAGAGCTGGCCCCCAATGGAATGAGTGTGGGAGAGCTGGTCCCAAACCTTGCCAGCAGTGGCACTCAGGAGAATTGGCCCTGCACCTTGCCTGCGCAACACAGTAGAGCTGGCCTTTGCGGTGTGGGCATAGAAGACCTGGCCCTGGGGCTGGAGAGTGGTTAGGCTGGCCCATCCCCTTCCTAGGCAATGCGGGAGAGCTGGGCCTGGAGGCATGAGTACAAGAGAACTGGTGGGCTGACAAGCTCAGTTTCTACCCAGGCCCAGATCCAGGGCTCTGAGTTGGCCCACCCCAACATCTATCCTATCTATGGACTGCCTGAGTGCATGAAGAGGCCAATCCTGCAGATCCAAAGCTGCAGGATCTCCATGACACAAAGGAACAACAAGATATCCTAGAGGAGTCCCAGTGGGAATTCAGTATTGATAGTTTGGCACAAGCCAGAGGCCTCAAACCCAACCAAGAACTCGTTGCAATGAACATTTTCAAGTAAAGCTGCTTGGCAAAAAGGTTATTGTGTGACACACTGCAGCTTTCACAGTGAGATGTTTTCCTTTTCTTTTTTCTTTTTTTCTCTTCTTTCTTCTTTTTTGTTTTCTTTGGGGAGGCGAGGTTACAGGGCAGAGGACAGATATGAAGGGACAGGGAAATGAATAGGTTTGGGTTGATTAATGTGAAATTCACAAAGAATCATGAAAAGTTTTTTAAAAAAATATTCTATCCAGACACATATTCTTTTCAGTATCCCATAGACCATTCTTGAAAATAAATCACATGTTGAAACACAAAGCAAGTCTTCACAAATATAGAAAAATCGTAATATATTCTTGTATACTATCTGACTCCAATCAAATAAAGCTAGAAACCAACAACGAGAGAAAATGCAGAAAATATACAAAATTATGGAGGTTAAGCAACACACCATCAAATGGTGAATGGGTCATTGAAGAGGTCAAGAAGGAAATTTTAAAAATGCCTAGAACTGAATGAAAATGAAACACAATGTATCAGAATCTATTGGATACCATTAAGGAAGTCCTAAGAGGGAAGTTTATATATATAAGTACCCACATTAAAAAAAAAATCAAATAGGTCAGATATGGTGGCACACATCTTTAATCCCATCACTCATAAAACAGAGGCAGGTGGATCTCTGTGAGTTCAGAGCCAGCCTGGTCTGTATAACAAGTCTCAGGCTTGGACTGAAATAGTGAGTCCCCATCTCAAAACAAAATGGAAAAGAGAGAGAAAAAGAGAGAGAGAGAGAGAGAGAACAACTACAAAAACCCTAATGATGTACTTAAGGTTGGCAAACTCCTAAACAAGTTAATAAAAACAAACAGAAAAAATACATAACGTAACAAAATTTAAAAAGGAAAAGGGAGACATTACAACAGGTTACAATGAAATTCAGAAAATCCTAAGAATATACTTTTTAAAACCTGTATTTCACTGACTCATAAAACCTAAAAGAAGCACATGACTTTCTTGATTTCTCTGATCTACCAAAGATAAGCCAAGATGAGATCAATACTTTAAATAGACCTGTAACAAGGGAAGAGAAACTGATTTTTAAAAAATGACTTCAAAGCCCAGTTGGTCTTGCCAGTGAATATTTTTCAATCTTCAAAGAACTAAGCCAATGTTTCTCAAGTTAGTCCATCAAGCAGAAAAAACAAACTTTTTTTTAAACAAAGCCAATATTACTCTACAACCAAGACTAGATAAAGATACGACAGAAAAGAAAACTTGATGAATATTTCCGATAAACATATACACAAACATTCTCAACCAAATACTTGGAAGCTGAATATAGAAACACATTAAAAAGATCATTTATTACCATGATCAAGTTTGCTTTAGTCCAGGGATTCAGATATGAATCAATATTGGCAAAGAGATAAATATAATATATCATGTAAATGGACTCAAAGAAAAACATCATGTGATCATCTCTAGAAATGTAGGATTGGACCATTGGCAAAATACAACATCCCTTCCTGATAAAGGCTCTGAGGAGAATAGGGATATAGGAAACATATTTAAGTTGTTATTTTATAACAGCAATAATGGTTATATATAACAAGCCTATAGTCAACACCAAAATAAATGGACAAATATTGAAGTAATCCACTAAAATCAGGATCAAGACTAGAGTGTCCAATCTCTTTACTCCTGTTCACATGCTAAAAAATCTTATCTAAAGTAATTTTTAAAAAGATGAGGAAATAAAAGGAAACAGGAAAGGAAGAAGTCAAAGTGTCTTTATTGTAGATTTGGTTCTAAAAAGAGATGCTATAGACACCAGAGAAGTCCCATAACTGATGGACACTTTCAACAAAGTGGAAGGATACAAAATTAATACACAAAAATCAGTGACCTTTCTGTGTACCAATAACAAATATATTGCAAAAAAAATAGAGAAATAACCCCTACACAATAGTCTTTTTAAAAGTCTTGGAATGAACCTAAGCAGAGACATGAAAGATCTCTACAATGAAAATATTAAAATATTGAAGAAAGAAATCAAGAAAGACAGTAGAAAATGGACAGACACTGCCATGTTCATGGATTAAAAAGAATTAGTATTCTGAAAACAAACATCTGACCAACATCAATCTGCAGATTCAGTACAATCCCATTCAAAGCCTTTGTGCTACTTCTTACAGAAATAGAAAAGCAAATCTTATAAAATTCACATGGAAACACAAAAGACCTAAATAGTCAAAAAAAAAAAAAAAACCAGTGCTGGAGATATTGCCATGCATAATTTCACTTTATATTACAGAAACATAGTAACAAAAACAGTGTGGTACTGTCACAAAACAGAACTGGAACAGAACATAAAAACCAAGTATAAGTCCATGTAACTATAGTGACCTGATGTTTTACAAAGATGTCAAAAGTAGACGTTGAGGTAAACATCACCAACAAATGGTGCTGGGAGAACCCAATGTCTACCTGTAGAAAATGAAACCAGGGCCATTATCTGCTACCCTACACAAAAATCAACTCCAAAACGCATCAAGCATCTCAAGACCTAAAATTATGAACTTACTGACTTTATTAATTTGCTACATTGTAATTTACTAAATACATTAAATATATAGGTATAGGTGGCACTTAAAGAACAGCTTGGTGTTATGAACACTTACTGCTCTTCCAGAGAACCCAAGTTCAGTTCTCAGCACCCACATTGGGCAGCTCACACTGACCTGTAAGTCCACCACCAGAGACCTGAGCATCCATGTTTATGGCTACTGTGTTTCCACTAGGAAATGGAAACATCCCAGGTGTCCATCAACTGCTGAGTGGATGATGAAAATAGGACATATGTATACAGTTGACTTCTACACAGCTGAGCTAAAAGGAAATTCTGACATTTTCAAGAAAATGGGTGGAACTGGAAAATATTATACTGAGTAAGGTACCCTGAAAGTATCATGAAAACAACACTTTCTGTCCCCTCCTATGCAGATCTTAGACTCAAATGTTTAGATTAAGTAGACGGGGTCCATGGGGGCCATGAAGTAAAAAGAGGAGCCATTGGAGGTGGAGAAGTGAAAAGGGTCTGAAAGGAGGATAGTAAACACATTTATTATGGTTGTAGAAAGGAATGCTAGAGTAAGGAATGATGGTAAGATGTTCTTGTTGTTATTGATGATGAGGATGATGAGGATGAGGAGAAGGAGGAAGAAGAAGAAGAGGAGGGAGAGGAGGAGGAGAAGGGGGAGGAGGAGGAGATAGGATTGCACTGTGTAGCCATGGTAGACCAGAAACTCAGAGGTATCTGCCTGCCTCTGCCTCCTGAGAGCTAGGATTAAAGATACATATTATTATGACTTTAGAGTTGGGAATGTTTAAACAGGGTTTTGGACTGAAAGGTAGAGGAAAGATAGGAAAGGAGAATGGTTAATCAAACCCATGTATGAGAAGCCGTACAGAGCCTAGAACTTTAGAAGTCAACTAAAATGCATGACATTTGTTTTGTTTTGCTTTGGTTTTGACAGGGTCTCCCTATGTATCCCTGGCTGGCCTGGACTTCTGCCTCCTGAATGCTGGGATTAAAGACATTAGCCACCATACCTGGAATAGCAGAATCTTTTAAAGGAGATTTAGTGGATATTCTCCACATGAGTGGACCATCCTGATCACTTAAGTCAAATTTCTAACCAACAGCCCAGTCTCATGAGCATAATTCTTCCCCATGAGTTTTGGCCAACGAAGTGCCAGAGGCTCCCACTAGAATGTGAGCTATGGCTACTTCTCTTTATTGCCTGTCATAAGTAGATACTAAGACTTATTGCTGAAGGCACCACTAAATTTGGAATCAAGCCACAGAGAAATTGGGCTGTAATGGAGGGGAAGCTTCGTCTTCGTTGGCTGGTGTTCAAAGTGCCAAAAAGTGCTATGCGTGCAGTCGGGAGAGAAAAATCGTCAGCAATCCACCCAGATGTGGCCCCTGTGTGCTATGGTACTGAACTGCCGGGCAAGACATGCCAACCAGTATAGCCACGGCATGAATGTTCCAGAAATAACCAACAGCTTCTTGATTACATTTCAAGCTTGCTGCATAGAAGGGAAAACATGGCTGACACTGTAGACCTGATCAAAAGGCTACAGCTAGTCATAGGGAGGCCACAGGCTGCATGGGGGAAGATATTACTTGTGGTTTTCTAAAGGGACGTACAGTAGACTACCTTCTATATATTTGTGTTTAAACCCATAGACTGGGGCTGCTCTCAGCCTTGGTTGGAAAGTCTATTTCTGGCAGTGGGCAATCATCAAAGTGTAGATATACAACTGAGCAAAGTTCTGGTAATAGGTGACTATGGAGTATGTGTCCCTAAAAAGGACGTCTATGTCACTCCCCTCTGAAACCCCAGGAACATCTAGAGTAGGGTGCAGAAGGATGTGGGAGCTGGAGGATGAGGAAGAGTGCCTTACGTGCTGTTTTCTGGGTATAGCATGGCCATTACTGTCATAAACACAGCAGCTATGACCACTTGCTCAAAGTAGGAAAGAAAGAAGGCAGGAAGAAGGGAGAAAAGGAAGGGAGGGAGGATGGAGGGAGAGAAAGAAAGGAAATATGGAAGGAAGGAGGGAGAGAAAGAAAGGAAAGATGGAAGGAAGGAAGGAAGGAAGGAAGGAAGGAAGGAAGGAAGGAAGGAAGGAAGGAAGGAAGGAAGGAAAGAAGAAACAGGGAAGGGAGTTGTCAGGAATGGAGAGTGAATGTGACTACAGTACATGGTAAACAACATGAAACAGAAATAAACTATTGCAGCACATTTTAAAATATATCATTTATGGGTCATTTCTATTTCTTCTTCTGAGAACTGTTTGGTTCACAGGCCCACTTACTGATTGGCAGTTTGGTTTTAATTTGGCACTTACTTTTCACAGGCCTGGATTATTGCAGATATTGATTCTTTTATGAAGCCTGACAGCTGGCAAAGGATCTTCCCATTCTGTAGTCAAACATGTGATCGACTGTTTCCTTTCCCAGAAGTTTTTTAATTTCTCATAATCCTGTTTGCTGATTCTTGGTGCTATTTCTTGTGTGACTGGGGCCTGTTCAGAAAGTTCTTGATCTATATCAATTACCAGTCACTGCTGTTGCTTCCCACCAGACCTACACGGTAAGACCCTATTGCTCAAGACTGATGGAAGAATGGCAGGTCTGCTATGAAGTAACCAGTGCCCTCTGGTTGGATTTGTTATGGGATAACCAGTGTCTTCCTTTCACAAAAAGGAATCTGTTCCTGATACCATAAATCTACTCAATGGGGGAGCTCATAGACCCCAGTGTGGAAACCACTGCTGTTTGTTTTGCTAAATGGGAATGATATATCCATCAAATGGCTTTCTAAATAACTCTCTTTATGCAGGCGGATTATTGCTACTGATAGCTTTGGCTAGAGAAGCATCCATTTGCAGTAGTCAGCTATGACCACAAAGGTTCAATAACTGATCTGAGTACAGAGAGTGTGTGATTGTTGAATGCTGAGCCAAGCCATCAAGGGGACATTTATAAGCCACCTATCCCAAGGCTCCTAGAACATTGCAGAGGAACAGAGAGAATAGAAGAGCCAGAGGAAGGAAGGGAATGTTGTAGGTAGGACACTGACTTCTGGGAATGGTATGCCTCTTGAGCTCTTGGACTCACAACAGCTGTGATTCCTGCATCTACAGACTTGTCCGTCAATATCCTGTCATGAACAGGGTGGAAGGGGGACTTATAGGGCCCCAACCCTCCTAGAATATTTATATACCATTAATAGTTGTTAGGGAAGAGAAAAAGACATTTTCTTCAGTGGTAAAGCCACGGTTAAAGGTGCCCATGCTCCTGTGAGCAACTCTAATGACATATATTCAGTGACAGACAGACAGACAGACAGACAGACAGACAGACAGACAGATAGATAGATAGATAGATAGACAGATAGGGATGTGGTGGAAGAGGGATCAGCTGGGAAGAAGAGGGGAATAAGTAAGAGCAGAAAGACAACAAGAGGATAACGAGAGTGGAGATGATCTAAATACATTATATACATATATAGAACTGTCATAGTCACACAAACTATTCTATAAAATTAACATATACCAATAAAAGCAGGTGAGGAAAAGAAGACTCTTGCCTATCTGTGCCTATGTCCCGAAGCTCTCTCTTTTGACATCGTCAGTGTTTCTGGTTCTAAGTTGAGGTCTTTGATCCATTTTGAACTGAGGGTTGGAAAGCCTTTTTCCAGTGTAAGATTTTTACACATTTGGATTTATGGTTTGCTTCTGTTCTGTGACTTTAAAGGTCCATATAAGCACTTCCGTGTACTAACATGTTATTCAGATCACCTGAGCCGGTGTTCTCAGACATGGCCACCCAAATTTGGTTCAGACTACATTACTTTATTCCCTTAAAAATGAAAGCTACATTTTTGTCGACAGTTTTCGGGTCTGAAGTTTGGCCCCAAGGATGATCCACTTACACTAGTTGAGTCACCCACGGTGACACCATGTGTCAACATGGGCCTTTTATACTCAACTGACTGTGTTGCTGACTCAGGTAGAAGTTGGCAGTTCTTTCTGGGGCCTAGACCATCTTTTCATTTGGTCAATATCCATTGGGTTTGGGGTTTTTTTTTTTGAGTTATTAGAAATTCTCTCTCCCTTTCTTCCTCTCTTCCTCTCTTCCCTTCTCCCTCCCCTCTCTCTCTCCCCCTTCCCTCCTTTTCTCCCTTTCTCCCTCTCTCTGTATTGCATAGATATTTATTTGCTAGCATTTGCCTATTTTCTCCTGACACTCCTTCAGTATCTAATTGTGCATTTCTGTCTAGCTGCTCTCCTGCTTATTGAAAGTTAATTCTTTTGGTCTAGAAATGCTGAAAGTGTCTACTCATAAGTATGCTGAAGAGGCATTTATTCCCTCCAGCCCAACAGGGTGGGGGTATCAGACGGGACTTCCCAGGATGAGCAAGGGCCTCATGGGAAAGTCCAAAACAGCATACCTAGACTACAAGGAATCTTATTGGCTCAGCCAGACAGATACACAAAGGAGGTGGTTGCCTAGTATCTAAAGCCCCGCACATGCATTCCCACAAACATACAGGATAAACCAGGGCGACTGTGAGAGGAAACAACCTGGAGGCAAGACCTGAGGGGGCCACTCTCATACACAGCACCTGAATCTGATCCATGCAATTTCCTCCAGCTGACGGAGGGAGGGAGGGAAGGAAGGAGGGAGAGGGAGGGAGGGAAGGAAGGAGGGAGAGGGAGGGAGGGAGGGAGAGGGAGGGAGGGAGGGAAAGGGAGGGAGGGAGAGGGAGGGAGAGGGAGGGAGGGAGGGAGAGGGAGGGAGGGAGGGAGGGAGGCTGCAACCTCCAGGGAAAAGGAAAGACACCAAAAGGGGTGCTTGGAAAACAGCCCGCCATTTGACACTCCAGCTTATATTATGTTTGATAATTATGATCGTTTAAATTGCAGATATCTTGAAATGAGCAATACTGCCAAACTGGTTTTGTTTTATGTTTTACACACCAAAATGAATTCCCGGGCAATGGAACTAAAGGTCATAAATGGGCAGACTACTTTAATTGGAATTTTAAGTATCTTTTTAAAAAAGGATAATAAAATTGTTGATTCACTTTTTAAAAAGAATTAAGAGTTTTGAAAACTGGAGAGAAGAGAGAGAGGGGGGGTTGAGATTAAAGGACAGGAAATTAATAAGAATTTTTATAGGTGTATCAGAGCTAAAACAAGTAATTTTTGGGACTCTAAATTCTCAGTTCAGCACTCCTCTGCTTCCCTGACCTTTTGTTCATTTCCTCTCTCTTTCTCTCTCTCTCTCTCTCTCTCTCTCTCCCTCCCTCCCTCCCTCCCTCCCTCTCCCTTTCCCTCTCTCTCTTCCTCTCCCCCCTCTCTGTTTCTCTCAGAATCTCTAAGCAGATCATGTTTCTGCACTTGTATAAAAGAGTGACTTCCCATAGAATTTCAGGCCCTACTTACTACAAAACAGGATTTTCCAATTTTATTAGGATGTCACTCTGATGACTAGCTCCTAAAACAAACAAAAAAACTAATTAGAATATTAGCCAAAATCTGCATAAGAAGCTTCATCCTTCTTGCCCTTACCAGCCACTATTACAGCTTAGAGACAGAGAGATGTTTGGTTGGTTGTTTCCTTTTTTTAATTTTATAATTTTTCTCACCAAAACGAGCAAGTCCCGAGTTGATTGACATTCTGATGCTTTCTCCACACAGCAGAGATGTTTGGTTTTAGCCTTAGTTTTATGTGGTTCCATTTTTGCCTCTCCTCTTGGGGTGTCCAAACACCATCAGTATACACCTCCCTGGCCTGGAGAGAGGACTTGGCAAAGTCCAAAACAGGTGAGGTCCACAGTCTGCCTCTTCCCCACAGGATATCGGATGCTGTTGCACACCAGGCCGGAGGGGAAGAGCAGTCTGCGATGAATACTTAGCTTGTAGTGTATTCAGGGTGGGTTTAAACATATGCACTTTATTTGAAGTAAACCAAGTATTATTACATAGTTTTGCGGAAGGGTGTGGGGATATCCAGGGAGGGAAAAGGTCATTGGCTGAAAGCTAAGGTACTGAGATGCCCATTAGCATGGGGAGACCTTCCAAGTGGTGGGTTATCTGGTGACCCACCTGGTAACCACCTAGTTGAGAGTTGCCTGGTTGCTTGCTCAGAGGCAGGCACGGAAATAATTCTGCTCCTGCTGGTGTCAAGTGTTGAGATGTCCTGGTTTGAACATGTTCCACCTCTCCAGTTACATTCCAGTTCTTCCTGGGGCACAGTCCACATGCCCCCACAATTTTACTGAGACTGGACTCTGACGATTGATATCTTTAATTCTATAGTTAGTGTTCATCAGAATTGTTGACTGCACAAAGTCTTTGTGTTGTGTTGTCTGTTAGTCTGTTAGTCTATATGGTTGCTATTCCCGGTTGTCAACTTGACAATATCTGGAATGAACTACAATCTAGAATTGGAGGGCTCGCCTGTGATCCTGATCTTGAGGCTGGGAGATACAAGTTTCTGACCTGGATCTTGGCATGGAGATCTTGAGGCATAGTGGCTATGAATCCCAGGAGATCAAGGCAAGGAGATCTCTGAGTTCAAGGTCATCTGGGACAAAGCAAGTCCCAGATCCAGGCAGGGTGGTACACACCTTTAATCTGGGCCACACCTTCTGCTGGAGACCTACATAAGGACATTGGAAGAAGGAAGATTCTCTCTTCTCCTGCTTGCCTTGTGAGACTGAGCAACTGCTAGATCCTTGGACTTCCATTCACAGCTGCTGCTGACCATTGTTGGGGAGCTGTACTACAGACTGTAAGTCACCAACAAATTCCCTTACTATATAGCGACTACCCATAAGTTCTGTGACTCTAGAGAATCCTGACTAATACAGACTATGACCATGATTTGATCTTCTTGTTTGGGGCTATATAGAGAGGTTTTTACTTAACTACAAATGAGAAATTGGCCAAATTAGGAGATCATCTTTATTTCATCATAACGTACATTCCTATAATTTATCTTATGACTAAATATTAACATGAAAGTTATTTAATCTTGGTATAGCAGTGTACATATATGCTAACATGAGATTGTCTGAGGTATGCTTACATAGTAAGGCTTCCTACCCCGTATGTCTATGTACATACCTGCTATCATGAGACATATGTTCTGTGGTAATCTTACATAGCAAAGCCTTCCACCTTGTGTGTCAGTATGCATATATGCTCTCATGAGGTATATGTCTGTGATATGCTTACATAGTAAAGCCTCCCACTCAAGTGATTTACTAAAACTGGCTTATAAGTAAGAACTCATATAAGTTAGTTCAATCCCCTGGTCTACAAAGTGAGTTCCAGGACAGCCAGGGCTACACAGAGAAGCCCTGTCTCAAAAAAACAAACCAAAAAAAAAAAAAAGTTCAATCCCTTTTTGTTCATAATATAAAAGGAATTTGAGGGCAAACTTCTCGGCTCCAGCAGTTGCCAGAAAACTAGGTTTGACTACCTATCTCAAGCAAAAAGAAAAGAAACAGCAAGAGACAAAGAGAATAAATTTGGCTGATGTGGCCACATCAAGAAGACCAATAAAGGTCCCAAAGACCCCTGTGTGTCCTTACAAGATGACATAGCTTTCTCCTGTTTCCTCCTTCACTGCTCTGTGCTTCCCTGATGCTTCTGCTAGCTCAGTTTGGTGCAGCACTCTTGGCAATGGGTCTAGTTACTGCCACCCTAAATTAACTCTAGACTCCAGCCCTCTCATTGGCTCACTCTCTCACAGTTCTACTCCTCCCCCTCCCTCTGACTCCTGAACAAGCTCCCAGTTTTATTATAACCAAATCATCTGCTTACACCCCTGGGAAAAATTATTTCTCAAATATCTCTCAAGGAATACAGGGTGGCAATCACATGACCCATCACAGTTGATCAAGTTAAAATTCTCCTGCTGTCACCAGAGGACCTTCCCTTCAAGGATGTGGGACTACTCCCCTCCAAGAATCCTCCTCATCAGCAAGCATCTAAGAAGGAATCTACACCCCCATCCCACGTTTTCTATAGCCCTTCATGGTTTGAAATAATAGGCTATCTGTAGAGACAGCCTGTCTCGCTGTGGTTAGGCAACTCCAGAAGATGGAGGACTGCAGGAGAAAACACGGACTGCAAACCATGACCTTGCAGCCATCTTTATTCTCTGACAGACCACTCAGCTGAGAGAGAGAGAGAGAGAGAGAGAGAGAGAGAGAGAGAGAGAGAGCGAGCTGTCCCTCTTAGGCTACCTCAGGACTCTACACCCTGCTCACACAGAGACATATATGCAAGAAGAGAAAAACACACAAAATACATATAAAGTTTACTAACTGAAACTTAAAAACCAAAGATGAAAAAGCACACTCACTAAATGTGCTGTCCTGATGGGAACATTCCTTTTCCACCTATCCCACCATGAGTTAGACAAAATTACTTGGTGGAATTTGGCAACTCAGGTTCCTTGTTTCAGACTAGTCAGTGCTGTTTATATGTCAAAATGTCTCAGTTCAAAATCTACTGAGTGAGGTTGGGGATGTAGCCCAATGGTAGAGTACTTGCCTAGCAAGCGCAAGGCACTGGGTTCGGTCCTCAGCTCTGGAAAAAAAAAAAAAAATCTACTGAGCACTTCATGTGGAAGCTTTGAAAACAGCTTAGGAATTCTCTGTCCCCAAATGTTTTCTTCCCGTAGTGTTTTTGGTTTGGGTTTTGTTTTATTTTATTTGGGTGGGGACTTAGGGTGCTTTAAAATAAATAAATAAATAAATCACATTACATAAAATCAATCATCTTCATCATTTTTGTTTGTTTTTTAAACAGTGTTGTTTGTTTATTTATCTATTTATTTTATGTGTGCACATACAGCTGTCTTCAAATTCACCAGAAGAGGACATCAGATCCCATGACAGATGGTTGTGAGCCACCATGTGGTTGCTGGGAATTGAACTCGAGTCCTCTGGAAGTGCAGTCAGTGCTCTGAAGCCATCCTCCAGCTCCATCTTCATCTCAAAATTGAGGTTCAGTAGCACTAAGCATATTCCTGTTGTCAGACAGACCTGTGGACATTAAATCTTACAAGGCTAGACCTCCATACTAATTAAACATCAGCTCCCATGGCCTCCCCACTCCACCCCCTGGCAGGCACCGTCCCCTACTTAATTCTATGGATGTGACACCCACGTGAGTTCAATGACACTGTGCTGTGTTTGTCTTTCGGTGACTGGCTTTTTGCACCTGGCATGAGGTACCTCATCATCCTGTCATATTTTCAAGTTTGATGTAATCTCACTCAGCTATTCTTGTCTTTATCTTCTTGGGGGCGGGGCTGGTAAGGGGAGCAAGGAATCAAGCGGCTCCTCCTACCTCCACTTCTCTGCGGGATTCCAAACGTGCTCCACAATATCTGGTCTTAATTTATCATTTAAACATTAGGCTTTCCTCTCCCGTTTTTCAAGAGTATAACAAAGGGGCTGGAGAGACGACTACGCGGTTAGTGCACTTACTTCTCTTCCAGAGGACCTGAGTTCAGTTAGCAGCGCCCACGTCAACAGCTTGGAACAGACTATAACTTCATCTCTAAGAGATCTGATGCCTCTTATCCATGACCCCCCACACACATACACATAATTTAAAAATAAGGCAAGTATAAAAAGAAGAGAATTGGGCTGGATGTGGTGGCAACACACCTTCAATCCCAGCACTCGGGAGTCAGAGGCAGGTGGATCTCTGGGAGTTCAAAGGCTGCCTGATCTAAGAGAGTTCAGGACAGCTAGGGCTTGTTGCACAGAAAAACCCTGTCTCAAAAAACAAGTAAACAAAAACAAAAAATGGAACGAGAGAGATGTCTGTGTGGTTAAGAGCACTCACTGGCTGCTCTTCTAGGAGACCTGAGCTCAGTTCCCATCATCCTCATAGCAGCACACAACTGTCTATTAACTCCTGTGCCAAGAGATTCAACACCCTCGGACAGACTTACATACAGACAAAACAATGTACATAAAATATAAATTATTTTTTAAAAAGAGAGTTGACAGGTTTCCCACTTGTATTTCAATTTCACTCCGTAAATTCCATTCTAAATGACATTTACTTTCTATCTTAATGCTGAAATATTTTCATCTGGATTCAAATTGGTCTTTTAGTAATTTATAATTTACTATAAAAGAATTTATTATAAGCATTTTCAAGAGCACAGAAAAGTCTGGCCTTGGGTTCTAGCTCAGTGGTGGAGTACGTACATGCCTGGTATTACAAAAGACAGACAGACAGACAGATGTTGAGACTCATTCCTATAATCACAACATTCAGCAGGTTGAGACATAAGCACTGAAACAAAATTTAGAATGCTTTTGGCCAAACCCTGTTACTCCAGGGAGGCAGATGGCATAGAGAAGGCTGTGTTCATGCCCAGGGACCCTGCGGCCTCTAAACTCCAGAGTGACAGGTGTTCCTGGCTTCCCAGAGCCACAGGGACAGTAAAGCATCAGAAGATCAGAAGGAATCTCTATAAATCAAATATTATCTTCTGACACTACACAGATTTGCACTATTTCACGCAGGTATTATTCTGTTTATTCGGTGAATTCTAGCTGGACCATCCTACCCATGATGAAAATGAACCCTGGGGCCTGGGCTGGGGAAAGAGCTCAAAAGCAGAGCACTTGCCTAGCATGCTGAAGGCCCTGTGTTTTATCCTCAGTACTGGGAAGGAAAAAGCAACCAACAGTGAGCCTTGTTAACTTACCTTTGTTGGTTTGCCTGGACCAATAAGACCCCCTGTCACTGGTCAGACCTACTGAGAACCTTGGAGTTACTTCCCAGAAAATGTCTCCAGACTGCATTGTTTATTTTGTTATAAATACAAACTACGTCGGTCTTCCCCGAGTTAGAAGCACCTTGGAGAGCTTTTCCTCAGGGTAATCAGTGAGCTCACTGCTCATCCTTATTCACAAAGCAAGGTTTGCTGCTCACTGAGCTGTCCTCTCTGCCACATGCCCAGCCTATAAAACAATGCAAGCGCATTTTTTTTTGTGCAATACTCTGTGTCCTGCTCCCTTTCAATCAAAGCCAAAGATTCTTGTTAGCCATGGGAGATTTTGTTTTTTATTTTTTATCAGACACTGGTTTTATTCCAAACATGATTGCTATTGAGAGTTTATCTTGCTGGGGCTGTCTTTCCCTTATGACTAATAAAACCACCTGTTCCCTCACTTCAGTCCTGACACAGCATCCAGCAAACTGTTACCCAAGATGTTAACAGCATCCTTTGGCAAACCACCTGTGTACTTTCTGTATTTTTTCCAATCCCCAACATAGCTGCCTATGAAAAGTGCACATGCTTGCCCACCAAGGACAGCTTTTTTAGTTTTGCTTCCTGCTATTCTTTTGATTGCTTATATCCCAACAGAATGAGAGAACCATTATCACGGTCTTGTATAGGTTTCTACCATCTTAAGTAAGAAAACCCAGGAAAGATTTTGTATGGATTATGAAATTTTGGGTTAGATCAGACTTTCAATAATGACTTAAAATAAAACGATAAGGGGTAGAGGCAAGGCTCAACTGTAGACTATTTGCTAGCATGCACAAGGCACTTGGGTCTCAGCACCACAAAAGGAAAAGTTTGTGAAATGAAATCCAATGAGAAAGTATACATCTTTGTCTCCTGGGTCCTCTTCTAGCTTTGTTGTTGTTATTTGGTTGGTTGGTTTTTGTTTTGTTTTGCTTTGCTTTTTGAGACAAGGTTTTACTATGTAGCCTAGACTACCCTTGAACACACATACTCTCTGCCACCATGTCTGGCTTAATTTTGACTTTTAAAAAATAGTCCCGGAACAAATATGATTAAATTCTCATTGTTTTGGCTTTATAATTTATAATTACTGGAAATGGAGACTATGAGCCCTACAGTTTCTTCTGTTTTTCTTTTTAATTTATTTCATCAGTATTGTAAGTGTTTAAGTGTTCTGCCTGAATGCATGTCTGTGCACCACACGAATGCCCGGTGCCCACAGAAGTGAGAAGAGAGTTTTGGGTCCTTGGGAGTGGAGTTGTAGATGGAGTTTCAGCTGCCATGTGGATGCCGGAGTGCTGAAATTTGAACCTGGGCTCTGCAGGAACAGCATGCTCTCTTAACCACTGACCCAGCTCTCCAGCCGCTTGTCTTCTTCACTTATCACATATCTGGGACTTCATTACTGCCACCTTTCAAAAGACACTTGACCACTGGGAGTGTATAATGAATAAATCTACTTGGAGGCATGTGGAAATCACAGGCAGGCTATTAGATGCCACAGGCAGCCCCTCCATGTTGGAATCACTCTCTATCCCCTTAGGGCCTCGTGCAAAAGCCAGGATACCCTACTACCCACAGCCTGACCAAGATGTCACGGTCTGTTGAACTAGCCAATGCTAGCGAGGTTTCAAATAGAAATGAAATAATATCGGGCATTCTCCATTTTGATCTTACCTGGGCCATATTAGCATGAACTGTTATGACTATTAGCCTAGCCCCTCCCACAGGCTGCCCATCACTCTCCAACCACACAAGCAGCAGCTAGTCAGAGGAGGTCTGTGGATAAATCCAGCCCCGCCCCAGAGTCGCGTTCTCTCTCTCTCTCTCTCTCTCTCTCTCTCTCTCTCTCTCTCTCTCTCTCTCTCTCTCCCCCCCTTTCTTTCTCTCACCCCAGTTAGGCGTTATGCTAATGAGGATAGCCTCCAGCCTGTCAGTGGCAGATGCTCATTTGTTAACTGAAGCAGACTGCCATTTGAGCAATGCTTTCCTCAGTCTCCACCCAGAGCTGGTGCATCTGACATCTCTGAGTGTGGCCTAGAAGTCTGCATTTGTATACAGCTTTCAACTTGTTACCTCAGTGGTGCATTCAAATCAGGACGTCAGTCTTGCATAGCACATTTCTGACTAACTCATATTTTAGGAAATTTCTAATAACAATTCATGATGTCAATGTTTATATGGTTTATTAGTGTAGATTTAGAGCCATATCAAGGGACTAGCACTTGCTGAATGAATAGTTCCTCTGGACTTCCAGGAAGTGAATGACTTTTTATGCTAGTTGCTTAGGAAGAAGTCTACTTGGAATCACACTGAAAAACGGAAATACAGACTCACAACCGAGTGTCATCACTGGAAGAAGGAGGAGCAAAAGATGAGACACTGGGAAGATTTGTTATTTTATTCTTACAAAGACCTGGATGAATTCTGTTTCTAAAGCCACAGGTATAAAGAAACCCTCCAAACTATGGATTAATGTCCCTTCTCACTTGCTTTGAATGTTGCCTTGGGTGAACACGCTTTGATCAATTAAGTAAAGATTGCAGCTACGTGTGGGGTACACACTTTGAACCTAACATTCCAGAGACAGAAGCAAGAACTATGTAAGTTCAAGGCCAGCCTTATCTACATAGTGAGTTCCAGCCTGGCTGCAGCGACACACAGAAACTGTTTCCATAAAATACAAAACACAACAGGGATGATTGCATTAGATTGACTCACCGGAGTCTGCAGAGAAATCCTTGTGCAGTTGCGTGTTTATCTCCGGAAATGCTGTTCGGTGAGTTCATTATGTAGGCTCTGAGTCAGAGGAAGAATGAAGGTTCTAAGGTAAACATGGGACCCAAGTGGAGTGAGCCTGGCATCATGGTGAAGAGGTGGATGTATGGATTGTCATAAGGCTTCCAAGTTCTTTCTGTAGCAGACAAAGCAGAAGCAGTGTAGCAGTAATCAATAAGCCCTGGGCTGGGAGAGAAGCAGAAAGCAAAATCAAGGGCATCCTACAGAGATGTCTATGCAGCAAAGGCTGGTGGGCTGGGATTCCTCCAGGAGCCTGGCTTGTTGACTTCTCCTGGGCTTCCATGAGTGGGGTTAAGGGTTATAAGAGGTTGTTAGCAGTGGTGGCTTTTGTGATTCAGAACCCTCTCATGCTTGTCATTCTGAAGCAACTGTGTGACCGTAAGTCCAGATGGAGACAAACAGATTTTGTGCACACAGAACTGAGGCCAAACTGTGAATTTCCTCCTCTGAGTAAGAGTGGACTAGGACCAGGCGTGCCCTGACCTTACGATTAGAGTAATCCACAAAGGTAGGAGGGGCTTACATTCACTCCACAAAACTAACATAACAAAAGACCTCCAACTGGTGGTTTCAAATAACAGAATAATATTCATAGTTTGGAGCTAGACGTGGGCAAATGAGCTTCAACGGGGCTACACACCCTGGGAGCTTCCAGGAGAGTGTAGCCTGCTTCTCCTAGCTTCCTATCTTTACAGACAATCCTTTTGTTCCTTGGTTACAGGTACATCACACCGCTCTCTGCTCTCCCTCTCTATGTCTCTTTCCTCTTCTAATAAGGATACTTACTAAATCAGATTAACGGCCCCTTATTCCAGTAGGACGTCATCCTATTTAACTATATATGCAATTACACTATTTTTTAATAAAGTCACATTCTTTTTTAAATATTTTGTTTGTTTGTTTTTTCGAGACGGGGTTTCTCTGTACAGCCTGGAACTCACTCTGTAGACCAGGCTGGCCTCAAGCTCAGAAATCCGCCTGCCTCCTGCCTCTGCTTCCCAAGTGCTGGGATTAAAGGCGTGTGCCACCACTGCCCGGCATAAAGTCACATTCTTAAGTTCCAAGTGTTAGTGCTTCAGCACAGTTTTGGAAGATACCATTTGTGCTAATTAGGCTGTTGTTGCTGCTTTTGTGGCTGTGTCTAGAGTCGCCAAGAGGAAGGAAGCCTTAGATAGGAGTTGCTTCCGTCATATTGCCTGTGGGAAAGTGTGTGGGGCTTTTTCTTAACTGATGATTGATGTGGGAGGGCCCAGCCTACTATGGGCAGTGCTATCCCTGGGCAGGTGAGCCTGAGTGTATAAGGAAGCAGGCTGAGCAAACCATGAAGCCAGTAAGCAGCTGTCCTCAACGATCCCTGCCTCTGTTCCTGCGTGAGCTCCTGTCCTGACTTCCCTCAATATTGACTGTGATCAAGACAAAACCAAAATATGGCGGTTTGATGAGATGGCCCTCATAGGATCATGGATTTGAATGTTTGGTTCTTAGTTGGAAGACTGATTTGGAAGGATTAGGGGAAGTCTTGTTGGAGGAGATGTGTCACTGAGGGGGTGGGCTTTAAGGTTTCAAAACCCCACACCAGGCTCAGTCTCTCTCTCTTTCTGCCTGCCTGCAACTTGTCTGTCAGAAATGAGTTCTCAGGTATCTCTCCAGCACCATGCCTGCCTGCCTCCTGTCATGATCTCCCCATGATGGGTTAACCTTCTGAAACTGGAAACAACCCCCTCATTAAATGCATCATTTTATAGTTTGACTTGGTCATGGATTTTTTGGGGGGAGGTCGCAGCAATAGAACAGTAACTAATACACCAAATAAACCCTTTCCTTACAAGTTGCTGGGGCAGTTTTTGTCACAGCAATAGAAGGCAAACTAGAACACAATTGAGTCCCACACAGGACCTGTTGGAGAAGTGACTGAGGCCTCTTCAGCACTTACAGTCTATGTATCTCCGAGACAACGAATGTCAAGTCCTATAGAAACAATAAAGTACACAAGGAAAGGGGTGTGGCTACATCACACTACTGTCAATGTCGACAAGGCTGGCTGAAGATAGCATTCTGACGACTTGCTCTGCCATTGGATTCTGCTTCATTCATGTCTGGACATGTTGGTTCTGGCTGCTATTAGGTGAGATTCTCCTTTGGTTAAGGGGATTGCCCCTTGGTAGCATCAGATCAGTCAGTCCTTAGATGTGGCTGTGGGGTGAGGGACATGAAGGTAAATATACCTAAGCAAGGACTCTACACAAGGAAAGGTCTGCATGGTGGATTGATTGTTAGAAGCCAATTCCCACATCAGTTGAGTAAGTCAGGTCCTTGTGAAGACTGTTTAAGCAAAACTTCTCCCAGTTGCCTTTCAAGTGGAGCACTGACAGCATCCTCTGCAGCTGGTAATATGTGTGTGGAAGAGAAAGGATTTGGGTCAGGTTATAATGATCCATGCCAACCATTTGTCAAAAATTTAAGATGTGGGCCCACAAGATGGTTCAGTGGGTTGAAGTATTTCCCACCAACCTGAAGACCACTGTACAACTCCTAAGATATACCTGGCCAAAAAAGAGGACTCCTACAAGCTATCTGTTTACTTACACACACATACACACACACAGATACACACACATACATATACACACACATACACACACACATATACACACACACATACACACATACGCACACATATACATACACACACATATGCACACACATACATACCCATACATACACACATACACACACATAAATACATGCATACACACATACACATACACACACACACACATACATACATACATACACACACACATACATACATACATACATACACAGACACACACACAGGGATACGTGCATGCCCATACAAACAGACAAAATCGACTAATGTAATTTTTAAGATTAAAACGCTTTGCTGGGCTGGGAGTCTCTTTTTGTAATCTTGCTAAGGAACTCTGCCCACGGTGCATTATTCCCAGTGCCCTGAGGCTTTTAGGACTATTTACCCTGATGCACTTTGTTTGCTGGAATCGCTGCTAACACTCAGTCAGACATCTCATTAGTATGTTCCCCACACTCAAGAAGCAGGCTTTATTTTGCTATGAGTTATACATTTGAGAGCACCCTCATTGGGGGTGATTTAAATAACAGTGGGAGAGACTATTAAACTAGGCACGCTTATTGTCTTCAGTTTCTAGAACAAGTTCACTCTGTAATGGTGTTGGGGACATGCGAGTATCTTGCTGAGCAAGTGCTTCATAATAGCAGTTTGCCCTGAAACAGGTTGATGGTTGGAGTATGGTGGGGACACCACACATCACTCCTGATTTCTGCTGTATTGTGTAGACAGAAGATGAATTACTTTGATTTTTGTCAGCCTCTCCTACACAGTTGACAATGGCTTGCTTTTTGATACAGAAGTGTGAGTGAGTACTTACGGACCATTAGATGGCCTGTTGCTGTGTTGTATGGGGAGTGAGACGATGCTGTGGTTAACTGGAATGAGCACAAGCTAAAAATAATTTCCTGAGTTGTGTGACAAGGAACAAGATTGCCCTGGGAAAATTAGGGTGGGGATGGCTGGACTTAAAGGGCACATTGCAGCTTCTGAGAAGGATAGAGGATCAGGCAGGGGCCTAGCCCTCAGGCCTACTGACCCAGTACTGTTCCCTCGGAACCTCTGCAGCTGAAGTGAAGAACATTGGCGTCCATCATGGAGCCACTGAGCCACTTCTGAGATGGAAGAAAAGGCAGCCAGGAGAGGGAGGAGTTTTGCTTCTGGGCATTTGTATCCAGAAGAAAGACCATGCTGATTTTCTTGATCTACTTCTCTATTCATAAAGGATGTAGTTGGTGGGACACAGTGATATAAACCTCAACTCCAGCATTTGAAAATGGGATCAAGGAGGATTGTATGTCCAAAGCTGCCCTGGGAATGTAATTGTAGATAATCTTTGAGACTTTGTCTCTAAACAAAACAAAGTGAAAACCATCATGACTGAAGTAAAATAGTGTGAAAACACACAAATAGCATCTTCCTCCAACACTCACACTATCCCAACCCTGTTATGAATATAGTCATGTCTACTGTCCCCATAGATAGACAGTATGTGGTTTTTATATGAATTACGTATATGTATAATATGAGCATCTGTATGAAAGCTACTTATTATTGCATTTATAATGTGCATCTGTCTGTATAATTTATTGGCAGGCTGTAAGTGTAGGTCAGTAGCTGAACACTCACCTAGCAGATGCAAGGCCCTGGGTTCCTTCTCCAGCAACCCCTCAACAAAGAAATGGGACAGCTGGCATTCTGCTTTTCAGTCTCATGTGGCTTAAATAAGAGTGGCCCCACCTTTGTTACTGTTTCATTGTTGTGAAGAGACACCACGACCAAGCTAACTTATAGAAGAAAACATTTAATTCGGGGCTTGCTTGCAGCTTCAGGGACTTAGTCCATTGTCATCATGGTGGTAAAAGTGTCGACAGGTCCATACAGTGGTGAAGTAGTTGAGACCTACATCCTGACCTGAAGGCAGCGGACAGAGACTGAGATTGACATAGGCTTTTGAAACCTCAAATCCCATTCCTAGTGACACACCTCCTCCAACAAGGCCACACCTCCTAATCCTCCCAAACGGTTCTACTTCCTGGTGATTAACCATTTAAATATATGAGCCTAGAAGGCTCTTTCTCATTCAAACTACCACAAGCCCCCATAAATTCATGTAGGGGCCAGTGTAAGAAAGCTATAGCTTTACTGTGAACTATTGATGGGACAGAGTGTAGAATTTCTTCTCATAAGGTAGCCTTCTAGAAAGAGTTGTGTAAACTATAATAAATGAATGTACTTGAAAACAAGGACATGAAGGGGATGCCCTGGTGTGTTTGCTTCATATCTGTGGGAAAGGTAAACAAGGCCAGGAAAGAATATTCTTGGATTTGTTTCACATGACTGAAGATAACAAGATATAACACCAGGTGTATTCCCTTGCTGTTCTTTGTTGGCTTACGCCGTCTTGTAATCACCTCTTGTTTCACTTACTTTGGTAATAAAAATGAGAACTGCTTATTTGCAGTACTCCTGAGCTCAAACACTTAGAGTCCCCTGGCTAGCTCACCTTTGGCATCTTCATTGATCCATGGAGACTTAGCTCACTGGTCCAGACAAGTTAACAAGATCATATGTTTGAAAGCCCGGTTGCCAGTAAGTAGAACTGTTTGGGAAAGAGTGAGGGTGTGGCTTTGTTGGGAAAGGTATAGGTTTGCTGAAGGAGGTATGTCACTGGAGCTGGGTTTTTAGGTTTTAAAAGACCATACCAGGTCCAAATCTCACTCTCTACCTACTATCTATAGACCACTGTAGCACTTTTAGCTACTGTTCCAGCCCCATGTCTGCCTGCCTGCCGCCTCTGAAACTGTATGCAAGCCCCCAATTAAATGCCTTCCTTTATAAGTTGCCTTATAATATCATGGTGTTTCTTCATAGTAACAGTATATTAACTAAGAAAACGGTATTCTATGGATTGTGATGGAAAAAGCTCTGATGACATTCCTTGACTTCCTGTATCCCAGTGACTAGGGTTCAATCAGCTGAGTTTGTTTAGAGTTAGGCTGAGGTAATGAGGAGATGAGAACTGGTCCCCTTGACTACTTTCTGTTGCTGTGATAAGCACATTAACTAAAGCAATGTGGGGAGGAGAGGGTATATTTGCCCTCCTCTTCCACCTCACAGTTCATCACTGAAGGAAGTCAAGGCAGGAACCTGGAGGCAGGACCTGATATATGGAGGAACTCTGCTTACTAGCTTCCTTCTGGGGCTTGTTCAGTTTGAATTTTAAACAACCCTGGCCCACATTCCCAGGGGTGGTACTGTCTGAAGTGGGTGTGACCCTCTCATCTCAGTCACTAATTAAGAATATATCCCATAGACTTGCCTACAGGTCTACCTGATGGAGGCAATTTCTTAACTGACTTTCCTCTTTCTAGATGACTCTAGCCTGTGTCAAGTTGACAAAAAACAAAAACCACTAACTCTCACAACTGGGGAGAAAGGCAAGCCTGTCTGATTTGTGCTCAGCCCCACACAGGGGCTAATAGTCTCTGATTAATTAGAGACGCTTGACAGAGTACAGTGAGAGAGTAGTCTATTACCACTCTCCAGGCTCCAAAGAACATGATGCTTCATGGGACTGTAGAACGAACAAGTACTTGCAAACTCAACTAGCCCCCTGGCAGGCAATTCAACATTTTCAGGCAATCAACACTGCTTGCCTAGTCAAGGACATAGAAGTTCACAATTATATGCAGAAGAGTCAAGAAAATTTATAGTTTGGGGTGTATACTTGAGTTGGTTGGCAACTTGAAGCTATACGCCTTTTTTTTTTTAAGGAAAATCATATCTAAGGCCTTATTTTACATGTTTATCATTACATTTATTTATTCAGTGTGTGCTCACCTCTGCATACCCACAGCATAATACATGTGTGGAGGGCAGGCATAAGTTCTCTCCCTCCGTTGAAATCAGACCACCAGGCTTGAGTAATCTCACCAACCCAATATTCCACTTTTCAGAATAATAAGATCCAAACTCCTTATATTATCTTTAGAAAATGCCCAAAAAGAAAGAATATTAAAGAATATCATTTTCCTGTATTATTTGCCTATACCTCTGCTAGGTCATCATCATTCATATGGCAATAGAGTATGCCTACACTGAGTGAAGAGCCAGTGACGGATCTTGTGCTCATGGAGTCTGCTACGACAAGGAAAATATGTTTCATTTATCTGCTTGCAGTCTGAGAAACATTCAAACTCATATAATCAATGCACAAATAATGTCTGTTAGTTTGCTTATTAAGTGTCTTAACAAGAGACAGGAAAAGGTGACAATCCCCATAGGAACAGCTTGGGGACAGAGGTGATGATCTAGAACAATTAAATGGTTCTGCATAGTAGTTTTGGTCCAGGATAGAGAAGTGAGAGAAAAGGGTCTCAGGAACGGGGTGAAAGAAAGCATCTATAAAAGGACACATCTGGCAGAAGATGGGAGAATGGGGCTATGATGCCCTCTGACCACATCAGCCATTCGCATCTTCAGAGTGTCTGTGCTATTCCCCGTTCAATACTCCAGATGAGCCTCTTGATATTTCTTCCCAGGAGGAAGGGGTAGAAGGGGCCGTTAGTTCCTCAGCTGAGGTTTCAGGTACTCCCTCCTGTGCCTTCCTGTCAGATGAATATAATGCTGCTGTGTGGTCTTGGGCAACTGACAGAACTCATAGAGTGTGGTAGATGAGCCAAGGAAGTAAGGCTTCATTTATGCAGCTATGGGGAAATCATCACCCAAGCTGGCACGAGACTGTTCAGTGATGTGACCATTCCAGGATCACCCATACTCTTTTAAGTAACCCCTCACCCAAAATCCTACCCACCAAGCGAGACTTGTGTGGAGTTGTTATTTGGTTGTCGCCAGTGCTCTCTCTGGGAAGAGTAGAGAAGTGTTTATTTCTCCTCAGGAAAAGTTGCATTGTAATCTATCCCAAAGAGACACAACTCCAGACAGAAAAAGCATGAAGTACTCAGTGGGTTACTGTTCAGAAGGCAGAGGGCTGAAGATTAGCCCGAGACAGGGATTTGCATATAAGCAAACTGTTAGGGAAATAATGCCAGGAAGCACTGAGGAGAGGAGGCTGAGCTACCGAGGATGACAGGAAGTATTAAAGAACATGACACCACACAGGCAATTGGGCCCTCTTGCTGGAGGACTCTGGGAGATCGCATATGCCGAGGCTTGAATGTGAAATGTTCTGTATAAGCTTGCGTGTTTGAACTTTTGATCCCCAGCCTGTGGTGCTGCTAGAAAGGCTGTGGAACCCTCAGGAGCTGGAGCCTTGCTGAAGGAAGTATGTCATCAGAGATGGGCCTCGATATTCATAACCCTGTGACGGCCTGTATCCCTAGAAATGTAAGTGAAGTAAGCTCCTTTCCCCTTAGGGGGCTGTGATTAGGTATTTTTTTAAAGATTTATTTATTTATTTTATGTATATGAGTACACCATTGCTCTCTTCAGACACACCAGAAGATGGCATCAGACCCTATTACAGATGGCTGTGAGCCACCATGTGGTTGCTGGGAATTGACAACTGCTGAGCCATCTCTCCAGCCTGTGACTGGGTGTCACAGCAATGTGTAAAGTAACTAAGACAATATAGAATACACAGGAGAAGCAGACCACTGGGAAGCAAAGAATCTGAGATCTTTGCCAACTTTTTTCAACACATAGGACATTTTTTTTCCATCAGCACACAATGTTTTATTATGGCATTTTCAAACATAACTATTTTGGTTTTATTTATCTCCTTCTCCCACTGTCCTTCCCTGTATTTACCAAGTTAATCCATCACTGGCTGAAAGTCAGTTCCTGCACACTTCCTAGAATTTCCAGCCTGTCCTGTCACTGGGTCACTGGTTAAAATAACAACCTTAGTCTCTGGGAGCTCCCTGGGGTCAGGGTTAGTTGAGACTGCTGGTCTTCCTATGCGTCGCCCTCCTCTTCAGCTTCTTCAATCTTCCCCCTAATTCAACCATAGGAGTCTCTGACTTCAAGAAGACGTACTTAATCCTCCAGAAACTTGGAGCCCCAGGGAAGAAGGAGACCTCTTGGGTGGGAGCACCCTCTAGGAGGCAAGGGGAGGAGGAATGGGATGAGGAACTGTGGGAGAGAGAACAGAGTTGGGTACAACAGCTAGAATGTAAATAAATAAATTTTTTTTAAAAAAGAACAACCTTAAGGGAGAAAAATACAGACACTTACTGTAGAATGTAAATGGCATGTCCTGGAACTCTGAGGTAGAATTAAGGGGCTGGTCACTGATGGTAATTAATCTGAGCAGCTGAAACTGGGATTCCCCAGAAGGCATCACTGGCCTGGCTTTGATGTAATCTGGCTGATAGACATGAGAGAAAGAAAGAAGTAAAGAAAGAAAGAAAAAAGAAGGGAGGAAGGAAGGAAGGAAGGAAAGAAGGAAGGAAAGAAGGAAGGAAAGAAGGAAGGAAGGAAGATTTAGAAAGCTAAATTTAGAATCTAGGAAACTTCGGTCATTTAGTTTAAATCCATTATTTCATTGGAGACTTTGGGCCAGAACATTCGAAGGAGTCTGTGTGCACACAGCAGACAGAGAAGGGAGGCCAAGATGCAAACCAGAGCAGCAGAGCCTCCGTATACCTGGATATCCATGAGGGAGGTAATCTCAGTGGCCTGCTGGCAGGGTTGCTGATCACTTCCAGGTCCCCACCTAGGAAACAGATTTCCCTTCTTACCTTCTAGAGTTTGTGAGTGACAAATGCTAAGAAAAAAAATACGGAAAGAGAGAACGGGAAGAGCAAGGCTGCAGTACAGGCAGCACTAAACAGGCAGCCTATCGAGAAGAGCAGAGTTCAGTGGAGAAGAGGCAGGTAGACACACGCTAAAGGGCACACATGCGAGTGAGCAAAGCATGCAAGAGAACAGTGAATGCAAGTGAACAACACATGAAGGAGGGCTCACTGGAGGCCAGTGTGGTCTCCTCTGAGCAAGAAGGGAACAGGAGGAAATGAAATCAGACCTTGTAAGTGGAGTAAGGATTCCAGTCTTGGCTGGAGGGTTCAAGCAGGTTCTTGAACTTCAAGGTTCTTGGCTTTGTATTTATAGCATTGAAATAAGTACACATAGGTTTGCAGTATAGTGAGGAAACTATTCAAAGCCAAGTGATAGTACACACAGGATCAAACATACTGCGAGAAGGCAGTGGGCCACACATGTGAGAGCATTATAAAGGTTGTCATTCGGTGCTTCCTTTCATGGGGTTCAAGAGAAGGAAAACTTTGGCTGCTAAATGGTATAGCACCTATGGCTCTACTACTAATTTTTTTAATATTTATATTTAACTATTTTTATTTTAGCATATGAGCCTTGGCCAGCATGCTAAGCACAGGGCCTGCAGAGGCCAGAAGGGGAGTCACAAGGCAGCTGTCCCACGGAAAAGAAGCAAATGCTCTTAACCACTGAGCTATCTCTCCAGTGTTGGTAGATGGCTTTGTGTACTGTGAGTTCAGATGCTGATTTCTATGCCCAGACATCTGGTTGCAGTCCTGAGGGTGGTATGGTCAAGCATCCGTGGTCTCAGTGTTATATAAAAATTGTTTTATATCACCTTTGATTGGTTAATTAAGAGCTAATCAGCCAATTAGCTGGACAGAAGAAAATAAGGCAGGACTTCTGATTCCAGTCATGGTGTCCCATAAGAAAAACAAGAGAGAGAGGAAGAGAGAGAGAGAGAGAGGGAAAGGGAGAGGGAGGAGAGGAGAGGAGACCATGTGGAAGGACCAGGAGGATTTGCCATGATGTCTCAATGAGAGAGCACCAATGAGCACACACGGACCAGAGCAAGCCAGGGATGGCAAGTAAGGAGGCATACGGTTAAGTATTAGCAGCCTAGCTAGGTTAGAAGAGGTCAGGAACTGCCCAGCTTAGTGCCAACAGCCTGTTAATAAAAATATCCACTCTCTGTGTCTTTATTTGGGGCTAAAGTGAGCTAGAGCCAGAGTAGAAATACCCTGTTATTATTCAGCAGCAAAAGGAAGAGCCCCCCCATTACTTTTACACCCTAGCTCTGCATGTACAGATCTTTATTTTAAATGTCAGGTTAAATTATACAATCTGTATTCTACTGTGTGTGTTCCTTCCCATAATGCACTGTATTTTAATCATATGCACACTCAGTTATGCACAGACGTAAAAGCTAAATAGGGGAGTGTCTCTAAAAGTTCACTTAGAGGACAGTTCAGCTTACTGTGCATTAATCCAGAGCCGGTCTAGCCTAGTTGGTCCGATTTCCCTTGTACTCAGATATACTGGAAATCTTTCAGTAGAAAATGTCCAGTTAAAAAAGTAGATTTGGCCAAGTAGTGGTGGTCCACACCTTTAATCTCAGCACTCAGAAGGCAGAGACAAGTGGATCCGTGAGACTGAGGGAGGCCTGGACTACAGATGAGTTCCAAGGCAGCCTGGGCTACAGAGAGAAAGCCTGTCTCAAAAAAAACAAAAATAAAAAAAAAAGAGATTTTATTATTTTGCATCTATGTGTGTTGTGCCTGCATATATATGCACTTCATGTGTGCCTAGTGCCCTCAGAGGTCAGAAGAGAGGGTATCTGGTCCTCTGAGACTTGAGCTATAGACAGTGGTAAGCCTCCACATAGATGCTAGGAATCCAAGCTATGTCCTCTGCAAGAGCAACAAGTTCTCTTAATCACTAAGCCAATTCCCCAGCTTAAAGATGTCCAACTTTGTCATTAAGGAAGAAGAAACTTAGTTTGTTATTTGGAGCAGGGATTACCTGGTATTCAATGTGAGCGGGGTTCTAGGTCTCTAACAAGGTGCTAAGTTCACTGTTCAAAGAGGGATGTGTGTACATAGTACATTCAAATAGGCTCTCAGGCTGTCAAGTGTGTTATTCAAAGATGGATATACACATAGCCCAAACCAAGTAGAGTTCCAGCTTACTAAACCATTCCCTATACTTGTCTGCCCTAGAGGTGGGACAGAATTTGAGTGAATGCTTTACTCTGGCAGATGAAGACAAGGTTAGGAGAGGTGAGCTATCCAGGCTGGTACTTGATCCAGGGCTGTGACAACAGGGGTACATTAAGTGGTAGCAAGAGACAGGATGAGAAGAGACCAGATGGGAAGTGAATGATTTATGCTGTGCAGTAGAAATGAAGAGTGTGTGTGCATGTGTGTGCCACAACAACTTTTTTGTCTTCTGAAACAGAGTCTCATTATACAGCCTCTGGCTGCCCTGCAACTCACTTCACAGACCACGTTGGTCTAAAACTCACAGAGATCCACCAGTCTCTGCCTCCTGAGTACTAGGAGTAAAGATATGCACCACCGTGCCTAGCACAAGTGTTATCTTATATATTCATATCACAACATGAATGGTAAGAGAAGAGCCTGGCACCAGTACTGCCTGGGAGAGTGTGAGCTGACACAGGCAGGGAGGGAATGGTGCCCAATCTCCAGACATTTTCTCGTGGTTCCATTTCTCATGCACAACAAAGACCTGCGTTGAACTGTCAGTATTGTCACCTGTAACTGACCATTCCAATCAGTGCCCAAAGCTAGAGTTCAGATGGCAGCTTTCCCACAAGACCATTTGAAGCTGACTAACTCAAACTGTGGTAGCTAGACATTGAGTCACAGGGATTCTGAAGTCGCTGGTTGCTTCTCCTCACCCTCTGACGGTGGTTAATAGTGCAATTTCCTAAGGACCAACGGCTCTGCTTCTTGGTGCCCTTCCATGCTTTTTGTGGCATAGAAGTGATGCTTTCTAGCACTGCTGTAAATTTGTTTAAGCAAACAATACCACTGTGGTTTTTCTGCATAGCCTTTTTCAGGTCAATAGTTCAAAGTCCTCAAAAATACCAATGTGTATCTGGGAAGCTGTGTAGTAGCTGCTAGAATTAATTGTGACTCCAAACACTAATGCAGTGCCTTTAGTATGCCCAACAATAACCCTAATGACATATTGTGCTAGTGTGCCTTGGTCTCTTATAAACCTTTTTTTTTTCTGTAAAAAAAATGGTAATGACATACTGTCATTCCTCACTTTGGCTATTTATGTACTTTTAGTAGCTAAACTTATTTGCCAACTTGACTGAATCTGGCATCAATTAAAAAACCCAACCTGCAATAGGCTGTGGTGGTAGACAACTTTGATCCCAGCACTTGAGAGGCAGAGGCAGGAAGGTCTTTGAGTTTGAGGCCAGCCTGGTCTACAGTGTGAGTTCTAGGACAGACAGGATGACACAGAGAAACCCTGTCTCAAAAACAATAACAAAATCAAAAACTCAATCTGCTCTGTGGGGGATTTTCTTCGTCAGATTATTAAAGCTGGAAGGCATACCCTAAATGTGGGTGGCACCTTCTGGTGGCATCCCAAATAAAGGGCATGGAATACGGAAACTTTGCTTCTGTCTGCTTGCCTTCACTCTCACTGGCAAGTCTATCTATACTGTTGCCACTGTATCCCTTGACCAAAATTAGAACCAACTTATCCATTCCTAGACTGAACACCAGTAGCATTCCAGGAATCCTCCAGGCCTTCAGCACCAGACCGAGGCTGCTGAGACATCCAGCCTCACAAACTGAGACAGCCATTGTTGATCTACACAGAGCATGTCTTTGTTAGGGTTTCCATTGCTGTGAAGAAATACAATGACCAAGGCAACTCTTATAAAGGACAACATTTAATTAGGGATGGCCTATGATGTCAGAGGTTCAGTTCATTATCATGGCAGGAAGCACAGCAACATCCAGGCAAGCATGGTACTGGAAGAACTGAGAGTTCTACATCTTCATTCAAAGGAAGCCAGGAGCAGACTGTTTCCAGGTAGCTAGGAGGAAGGTCTCAATGCTCACCTCCACAGTGGCACCGTTCCTTCAACAAGGCCACACCTACTCCAACAAGGTCACACCTCCTAATAGTGCCACTCCCTGAGCCAAGCATATTCCAACCACCACAGGCCACATCCTGTAAACCAATCTAATAAATCCCAAAATAATAAACCCTTCTATGAGTTCCCCGTACCTTTAGAGAACCTTAGCTTTTTTTCTTGCTCTGGTCTAGATAAAAGCTTGTCAATATAGTTGACCCCTTCAAAGAATGAAACTTACAGTTTTACCAGTTTTTCCAGCGTACTTTTATTCTCTACTTTCCTCTCTAATGTTTATTGTTTTCTTCTTTCCATTTGATTTGGGTTTCCTTTGCTCCATGGTCTCCTTCTCCTTCATCTCCTGGATTTTATAATTCCCTCCTAGGAGTTCTGTTTTCACGTCATAATCCATGAAGTGGCTGTAGCAAGGACAGGTCTCTATCCTGTGCCTCAAGGTGAGTCTACGGAAGGCAGCACTGGGTTTGCTCTCTTGGGAGCCATCATCCTGACCTCCTTTCGCAGGGACATGATATCAAAAAGTTGCTGCCCTGAGACCTGGCTATCAACAATCATCCTTAATCACACGGCCCTAAAAAAAAATCAATCATACTCCAATATTCAAACAGTTCTCAATCATATTATTTGTTACAATCAGACAGGATTTTAATTAACTTCAGGTGTCAAATAATTTGAGAAACAGTGTGATGGCACAATAAGAAGCAATCGTTCCTGGTAGGTGTGATGGCTCATCGGGAAAAGGCACTTGCCACCAAACCTGGCAACCTCAGTTCAATGCAGGGGAAAAGAAACCAATTTGCAAGTTGTCTCTGGGAAGGAAAGAATTATGGTCATTGTTTTTGAGATTTTTTTTGTTTGTTTTTGTGACAGGGTCACATTCTGTATCATAGTCTGGCTTCAAATTCATAGCAATCCTTCCTCAGCCCTCAGGTACTGGGAGTACAGGCGTGAGCCACCAAGCCAACTGACAGGTGATACTCAGTTGGAGGACTAGGCAAGAGGACTAGGCTAGGTCTTAGGATCTTGAACAACTAACTCCTCTGACTCAATGTCATAATGAAACAGACAGTCACATTTCACTTCCACAGATGCTACAGGGAGTAAACCAAATTGTGCTAATAAAATCCTAGTCACAGAATATGTTTCGTTGTGGAGAGCTTTCAACACATTACAGAAGCTACTAAAAAACCTTCCCATGTGGTATTGTAATGGGTTCAATTATCATCATTTTATCAGAACAGGTCCTCGTGTATGCTGGGTAAATATTCTACTACTAAATTACATCCCAACCTTATGATGATGTGTCCTGTCCAGCAGGACATTAAACAGGGGTCTGGGGAGATCACCTGAAAGAGAAGATGGGGGAAACAGGCGAACAAAAGAAACATTGCTTGTCTATAGGCTGATCAAACCGTAATTTTTATTTTTCCACACACAGGTTATACACACAAAAAGGCAGGATGTGGGGAAGGGGATGACACAGGAGCATAGGTGTTCAGGGGGGGTACAGATTGTTCAGGGGTAGTACAGATATCTTCCAGAACAGAGTGTCAGCTGGGTGAAGGTTCAGGGGACAGACCACTATGACTCTGCCTATGATTCACTTGTCTTTATCTAAGTTGGTACTATCCACCAAGGTTACCTATTTACAAGGCCTATGAGTAGCCAGGCTTGGCAGCCTTCTACCAAAGCTGTTTGTTTATAATAATTTCCAGCCATCTGTTTCAGTGTTTTTCCACAGAGACCCAAGACTTGGTGCTAGCAGGCATGTATGTCAGGCCTATTGCTGATTTTAGGCCTATGGCTGATTTTAGGCCTTCAGTGTGTAAGCAGGGCTGCCCCGACAATGATGTAGTTAAACATCTATCTTTCTGATTAATAAGGGCCAAGGGACGACTTATTTGTCTCCGCTTATTATTTTCATAAGTGAAAGAACAAGGTCACTGATTCCTGTCACTGCCAGAGGATGAACACTCCTTTATACCTAGTCCATAGTATAGACAGGAAAGGGAAGGGGAGGGGAATGAGAGGAGGGAGGGAGGGAGGGAGGGAGGGAGGGAGGGAGGGAGGGAGGGAGGAAGGGAGGGAGAGAGGAGCAGAGAAGCCATCTCTGAACTCAATAAACACTTAGGCCAGAGTCCTATACAGTGGCTTCTCCACTTGCCTACATGCCTCTGTGTTCTCAGAAACCTCTACCCTCCCTTCCCCCATAGGACTCAGCCTCATAGTCACCACTGACTCAAGTTTCCCAGCCTCAGTATGCTGATGACAGGACTCAGCTGGTGATGCATAGGTGAAGCATGCTTCTCCCTCCCACCCAGATTCTCATTGCTCAATCACTTCACTGGCTAGAGTTGCCAACCTGGCAGAACCTAGAATCACCTGGAAGACAGCCTCTGAACAGGCCTTCCGGAGTTCTCTTGATTGTTTGGGACTGGCACTGTTCCTGGATGGAGCCGTGGACTGTGTACGTAAATAGAGGGAGGGAGCTGAGCAGAAGGCTGCAGTCAATCCCCTCTCTGCCCCCATCAACTGTGGATGGGATTGGCCAGCTGCTTCTAGCTCCTGCAGCTTTCCCTCCCTAAAAGGATGGACTATATCCTTGTAGTCGAGCCCGAATAAGTCCCTTCTCTCTTCGGTTGCTTCTGTCAGGGTATTTTATCGTAGGAACTATGTTATTCGTGTTTGAGCTCAGGAGTTTCCATATTCTTGGTCTCTTCCTTAAGGAATTGAAAAAAAAAAAGCTCACACAGATTTTCAAAGGTATCAGGGACTTTATTGAAAGCTAGGCAACTGAGAGATTAAAATATGTGAGTGAAGATACTGAAGGGCCCAGTTATTGTTTGAGGCCTCTTTTTTTTTTTTATAGGAGTCAAGAGAGAGAGGAGTTTGTTTACTAAGGAGCACACAAGGGGCTGGGCCTCTGTTTTGATTGATAAGTCATGTAATCACTTGACCCTACATGACCCTTCCCATAAACGATCTAATTTTAATCGTACGAATGCCTAGGTATGCATATGCATTAGATGGTAAACAAGGATTGCCCTAACATTCTCTCTTTTTAATGACTTATTTATATTTTATTTTGTTTTATTTTGTTGTTTTGCCTGCATGTATGTCTGTGCGAAGGCGTTGGATCCCCTAGAAATGGAATTACAGGCAGTTGTGAGTTGCCATGTGGGTGCTGGATGAACCTGGGTCCTCTGGAAGAGAAGCCAGTGCTCTTAAACCACTGAGACATCTCTCTAGTGCCACCCCTGCCCGCAAAGGTCTCTTGAGGGCATAACTGTGCCTGTTGCCCATGTACCCAAAACCAGTTTAGGCTGGATCAGTTCCCCCTTCTTATGCCAGGATATATTGAGAATACATTTGAATAGAAACTATCCAAGTTTGATGTTCATTGCTGGGATGAGACAAGTCCCATTGCTCCTAAAGGAGTATAAATGTAGCCCAGTTCAGGTGGGGTTCCAAGAAGAAGACTGTGTGTGTACAATGTGTGCAGGTAAAGGAGCTCGGTGCCCAAGTGTGGTATTAGAGGAAAGGGTGTGCACATTGAGGTCAAGTCGAGTCCTAGCTTACCATGCCTGCATGTCTCAACAGGAAAAGGAACCAAGACAACCATCCAGACAGCTTTTCAGAGTAGGGTTCAGGCAACATGAAAAAGAAAAACAACCAGGTCTACTCACGTACTTCAAAGACAAGAACCAAGTTTAGAGGTGGGGTATGTATGTGTGTGGTATGTGTGCTTACATATGTGTGGACACTGGGGACAGGGAATGGGGAGACCCAAGGTTGATGTAGGGAGTCTTCCTTTTGATGAAGCCAAAACTTGACCAGGCTGGCTGGACAACTTGTTCCAGGGGTTCCCTGTCTGTGTCCCATGTGCTGAGGTTACCAGCAGGCCACCAAAACCACCTGGCTTTTACACGGATTCTAGGGAGCCACCTTCTGAACCTAGGGAGAACCAGGTTTTTCTTTTTCTTCTTTTAATTAAAAATATTTTTTCTTTCGGCCAATAGATTCTGCTCAGGCTTTTCTGGTCCCCTGACTCCTCCCACCTCCCCACCCACACAACTTCACCCCATCCTTTCTCTCTCCCTTTAAAAAACAAATAAGAAAACAAGAAACATACATGCAAAAAAAAAAAACAAAAACAAAACTCCACAAAATCACAAAAATGGAAACCAAAATAAACAAACAGAAGATCAGTATGACAAGAAAAGGCCCAAATAAAGCAACATGAGACCACAAGTCTACAGAAATGCCACCAAGAGAACCAGACTTCAACCATCGTTTCCCTCACAGTGTCCAACATGACTGCTTTTCAGCTTATCTATTGTTTTCTTTTATAGACTTTCAGCAGGTTTGAGAAATCTCTGAATACTTCAAGGCCATAAAGGCAGCATCCTATGTTTTATTTCAGAAGTCTCATTGCTGGTTGAGGACATGGCTCAGTCGGTAGAGTGCTTGCCTAGCATCACAAATACCTTATAAACCCTAAGTGGAGGCAGGAGGACCAAAAGTTCAAGGTCAGCCTTGTCTACCAAGTGAGTTCAAGGCCAACCTGGGCTACATAAAACCCCAACCCACCCTCAAGTCCTTAAGGGAGAAAAAAAACCCACAAGTTTGAAAGTTTTACCTTTTACATCTGAACCCACAATCTACTTGATTCTGATTTTTAATCCTGTGGGAAGTTACTTTTCACATGTGGATATCTGATTAATCTAGCACACACCTCATGGGGCTGTAACTCAGTGGCAGAGTCCGAACCTCACTGAACATTCACAAGTGCAGCCCTTGGGTCCATGCGTGTTGCTCCATCCCCCTGCCTCGCTTCTGTCACCTTACTCTCGGTTTTGAGGTCACCCTGTAGGTTGCTGATTGGCTCATGTTTATGCAGCAGGCGTGCCAGGGTCAGGACATAGCTTGTTAAGAAAGGCTAGAGAGATCTTGCTTCTTTCCCATTCGTTTCCTGAGTCATTCCAACACTTCTGTTTTAGAAATTGGCTTGCATTGCTATCATCTTCCTACATGGATCAAGTGTGTGCTTTATGGGTGCACATGCTTAAACATGATTGACAGACAGACATCCTTCAACCCATCACATTTATTATCCTTATTCATGCTTAAAATGTCTCACTTTAGAAGCTCTTACTTTGTCAGAGTTGTTTGACATTTTTTATAGTTTCCTTGCTTGTTTACAACAACACATAATGAACACATAGAAAGTCTTTGCTCAGACAGAGATCCCACGACAGAGTGGCCACTACAAAGACTGTGTGTTGCCACTATGGGAGTGCTGCACACTGGTCCAGACTGAGGCTCACTCTCCGTTCACAACAGGGTCATCTCAAAGGTGACAGGAAAGCTAACACCAGTGTTGGAGTGAAACAAAGGCCAAGTTCTCCACATAGACCAAAGGAACAGAAAAGGAACAGAAGGGAAATACCCAGTGCTTTGCTGGAGGTGGTGGCTTTGGCTTTTGAATATTTGAGACAGTCTCACTGTGTAGCCCAGGCTGGCAGGGATTTCAGCATCATCAGGCTAGCCTAGCACTCAGCATGGTCCTCCTTCCTCAGTCTCTTAAGCACTGTGATACAGGTAGGAGCCACCACCCACAGCTGGTCAGGTTTGTGAAGTTGACTTATAGCAAATGTTCATGAAAACATACTGTGTGCCCAAAGTTAGACAAGCTTTGTACAATCCTTATAATTGCATGGAGTGGTGCTATGCTTCGAGCGTGGGATATCCTCTAAAAGCTTGCATTTTGAGTGCCTTGTCCCTAACTGGTGGCACTATTTAGAAAGGTCAGGTAACTTTTGGGCCATGGTCTTTCCATGCAGGCCATGGGAATGGGCCTTTAAGGGTTATGTCCCATGCCTACTTCTGGTCCTAGTCTCTGCCTCCTGACCTAACAAGACGTGAGGTGCTGCTGCCTCCTGTCTTGTCACATCAGGAAGCAAATGGCCACACTGTGGCTGCCATGTCTTCCCCACCAGGGATGAATCCCTTAAAGCTATGAACCCAAATAGTCCTTTCCTTCCTTACACCACCTTTGTCCAGCATTTAGTCACAGCAATAGGAAGTGTAACTAATACAGATGAGCACCGGAGTACGCATTACCCAGTGGTTCTCAGCCTGTGGGTGGAGACCCCTTCGGGTCCTGTAGATTTATCAGATTTATAACCATGGCAAAATTACAGTTATGAAGTACCAATAAAATAATTTTCTGATTGGGGCCACCACAACATGAGTGTCTTAGGGTTTTATTGCTGCAAAGAGACACCATGACCAAGGCAACTCTTATAAAAGCAAACGTTTCATTGGGGCTGGCTTACAGTCTCAGAGGTTTAGTTCATTATCGTCATGGTGGGAAGCATAGCAGCATGCAGGCAGACATGGTGCTGGAGGAGCTGAGAGCTACATCTTCATCAGAATAGAAGACTCTTCTGCCGGGCGGTGGTGGCGCACACCTTTAATCCCAGCACTTGGGAGGCAGAGGCAGGCGGATTTCTGAGTTCGAGAGTTCGAGGCTATCCTGGTCTACAGAGTGAGTTCCAGGACAGCCAGGGCTACACAGAGGAACCCTGTCTCAAAAAAACAAACAAACAAACAAACAAAAAAAAAAAAAAAAAAAAAGAAGACTCTTCCTCAAGCAGCCAGGGGAGGCTCTCTTCTGCACTGGGTGTAGCTTGAGCTTATATGAGACCTCAAAGCCTGCCTACATGGTGACACGCTTCCACCAACAAGGCCACACCCCCTAGTAGTGCCATTCATTCTCTTGGTCAAACACTGAAACACATGAATGTATGGAGCCAAACCTATTCAATCCACCGCAATGAAGAACTAACTGTATTTTGGGTTCACAGCATTAGGAAGGTTCAGAACCACTGCATTATACCCTGAAGAAATATAACTAATACAGGAGGTCACTGGATTACTCATTTTACAGTGAGGAAATGGTAGCACAGACAGGGTAAGTAACCTACCCAGTGTCACACAGCCAGTCAGCAATCCCCCAACTGAAACAGAAAGGACAAGCCATTCCACCTCTCCAGATGTGTTAGGAGGCCTGTGAAGGGAGGTCCAGCCCTGGCTGGGAATCTGACAATGCCATGAAATATTCAGCCAACAGCCCAGTGTACCTTTAGTTCCAGCTGGCCCTAGACTGCCTGAGCTAAGTCAGCTCTGGTAGTTATAGCCTGCCCTCCTCTTTGTTCCCAAGACAGCACTTTCCTTCTGGGTGCAAACAGCTGCCATCCAGCGCTGATTTCCCCAGATACTGATGCCAGTTCTTTCTTTTGCATAGAAAGACGTTCACTTCTCAGATCACACTGATACCATGACAAACAGAAGCTTCTGGCCAGTGACTATTGGATGCTAGGAACTAGACAAGGGCTTTACATATTTTCTCAGCTACCTCTGCTTCATGCAGAGGAGGCTGGCTGGTAGAGCAGCTTCATCAAGGGAGAAGAAAAGCCAGCTAGATTGGGACAGGGTCCTACTTAACTGTGTCCTGAGGTGGAGCGCTTGAGCCTGGCTCCTGAGTCACTGCTGCCCTCTGCTGGGCCTGTGGCAGCACTGCCTGGTTGCAGTTTTGATTTGGTTTGCTGCTTTGAAGGTTGTTGTTGTTGAATTTTTTTGAGATACTTACATCATTTCCCCTTCCTTTCCTCACTCCAAACCCTCCTGTTTGCTCTCTTTCAAATGCATGGTATTTTTTTCATTAACTGTTGTAACACTCATGCATGCATATAGGAACTGCATTTTACTCAGGCCTCTCAAACTGCAGAGGCCAGGAACAGCATTTCCATCAAATGGAAGATGGAGCAGGCAGAGGCAGAGAGGAGGCACTTCTTGTTCTCCAATCTACGGCAGGGTCCCTCAAACTTGCACATATTATAAAATTACACACGTGTATAAAAATACACACATTCCATATTGTAGGAAATGAGAATGTAGCTTAGAGATAGAGACCTGCCAAGCATCTGCAGGCCGTTCTCCCTTACAAATAATCAGGATTAAAGTTGGCCATTTCTCAGGAATAATTCTGTGTATGAGGAATCCATACAAAATAAATCAATTCTTTTATTGCTGTAAAACACTCATCTATGTCACTAAGCAAATGCAATAGTGAACCCTGCCTTCGCATCACAGAAGGTCACTCTGGTTCTCTTTACTTGGCTTTCTGGGTGTCCTTACTTTGTAAGAATCAGATACCTTTTTAGGTAAGTATGTAGATAGATAGATAGATAGATAGATAGATAGATAGATAGATAGATAGACAGACAAGCAAGGAGGCAGGTGAAGGATATATGATAGGTATGTAGATAGACGATAGGTAAGTAGGTACATATGTAGATAAATGATAATTAAGTAGATAGGTAGAAATGTAGATAGAAAATAGATGATAGGTAGGTAGGTAAATAACTGGTAGGTAAATAATAGGTAGGTAACTGGGCAGATGATAGATAGATAGATAGATAGATAGATAGATAGATAGATAGATGATAGATACATACATAGATACATACATATATTGTAGATAGACACATACATACATAGTAGACATATACATACATACATACATACATACATACATACATACATGACAGTGTGTGGTCTGAATGAGAATGCTCACATGGGCTCAGATGTTTGAACACTTGGTCCCCAGTTGGTAAGGTTTAGGTGTGACCTTGCTGGAGGAAGCCCGTCACTGGGGTGGGCTAAAAGGTTTCAAAGCCACATGCCATTACTAATCCTCTCTCTCTGCTTCGTGCTTGTGAGCCATTAGCTACTGTTCTAGCTACCACACCTGCTGCCTGCTGCCTCTACTCCATCCTGGACTCTTTCTTATCCTTCTGCTACTGTGAGCCCAAATGAATTCTTCACCTATAGGTTGCTTTTCTCATGGTGTTTTATCACGACACAGAAAAGTGATACAGATAAATCAGGTGGGTAGGTAGTTAGACAGACAGACAGACAGACAGACAGATAGACAGACAGCTTGTGCTGAATAGAGGTGACCATGTGACAGATAGCATCTAGGCGTTTTGAAGCCATACTGAAGTTCCTCCCTTTGTCACAGTGTGAAAGTTCTGTACCTGTGGGGTGGGTGATTCCTTGACAGCCATTACTGTTTTTTCTCTTTCTGCTTGAATAATTAGGAAAGATTTAATATTTAAACAAAATCCTTAATGTCAACAACATAAAATCACCCCAACCTCAAACCAATGAAATCAGTTGTAAACAAGCTAATAGATCTTTAAATGTAGAAATAAACAGCTTCTGTGGAAATGTCTAAGTGCCTCATAAATTGCCATTTGAAGATACCCTGCCTTAAGTGTAGTAGGGGCGATTTGTATAGTTTGTGACTTTAAAGAAATCTCTATGATTAAAACAAGTTTTAGGTCAACTCAAAATTATGAATGGACTAAAGGTGGTCACAGTGTTAGGAAGAAAAGGAAGACGACAGTTTTCCAGAAAAAGACTCACACGCCCAGATTATCTCTCTAGGAACTGCTGGGCAGGCCTCTGAGAGGAGATTCCCCACACAAGGCTCTGATGCAGCCTGGTAATGGAGTAGAAAAAGTCCAAAAAAACCTTATTTCTACAAGAAATCGGGTGTTTAAGGTTCCTGGAGTTTTAGAGACAGGGTCTCCCATGTGGCCAGAGACAACCTCAGACTTCTGATCCTCTGTTCCCTCCCTCCTTCCCTCCCTCCCTCTTTCCCTCCCTCCCTTTTTCCCTCCCTCCTTCTCTCACAGGTGTTTGGCTACTAGCAAACACCATACCTGGCCTGAATGCTCTTTTTCAGACATCATCTGCTTTCATGTGCTTGTGCCAAGAGACCCCCCTCTCTGTCCTATCCACCCCTTCTGTCCTATGCCCCCCTCTTTCTTATGCCTCCCTCTCTGTCCTGTGGCCCCTCTCTGTCCTATGCATCCTCTCTGTCCTATGTCCCCTCGCTGTCTTATGCCCTCCTCTCTGTCCTATGCCCCGCCCTCATCCTTCGACTTTGGTTTCTCTGCAGCATCAGACTTTTCCGTCTTTCACTGATGGTTCTGCGGCATGGATCAAACAGGCTTACTATGCTAAGATGTGAGAAGAACCCATGGAGAGCAGCGACAACTGCAGAGCTCTGTGCTCTCTGAAGAGAGCTGGGATTGCTTTTAATTAATAAGAGGAGAATGAGCTCAGTTTCACCAATATTATCATTTTAAAATGCTAAAATACACTTTTTCATACAATATATTCTGATCATGGTTCCTCCCCCTCCCAGGTCCTCCCCAGCTTCTTTTCTTCTCTATCAATTTATCTGTCTCAAGAAACAAACAGGCAAATAAAACAAATGAACCAGAGTAAAATAAAACAAAGCATGATAAACAAATTCACACACACACACACAAAGGCACACAGACACACATACACAAAAGCACAAACATACATAGACATACTTGGACACACATACAGAGACACAAAAATGAACAAACATACACAGAAACACACAACAGACATTATACACAGACACACACCATAGGAAAAGTGTTTACCAGTTGGTTCATTTGCTATTTAAAATCTGAAAATTGGTGTTCACTTTTTTTTAAATAGCAGTAAGAATGGTGCAGTAACATGAAAGTTCTAGAAGATGCTACACTTTTAGTTTAAGTGAGAATCTGGTGTTTCTGTACTTGTATTGCTAGGAATAAAACCATTTTTTTTCTTTAAAAAAAATCTTACTACATAGCCCAGATTAGCCTTAAGGTTGCAACTCACCAGTCACAGCCTTCCAATTGCTAGGATTACATGTGTACACCATCCTTACCCAAGAAAACTTCTAACTGTTCAAAAAAGAAATTCATGTTATTTCTCTATGAAAGACACACTGGGGTAAACTGAAGGTTGAATAAGTCAGTAGAGGAACACCAGGCTCAGTTTCAAATGGCTCAGGAAAAAAAGACGTGAAGACCATGTGAGAAAATACCAATGTGGCGAACGTTAACATCTGGATGATTTGGTTGAAGGATGTAGGGTATTCTTAATACTATTGAAACTGTCCTTGAAACATAAACTAATCAAAATACAGAGTTAAACAGCTACACCTAAGGAAGGGACCGGCCACCCATGCTCTCCATTGGAAAGCACCTGGCATCCATGGAGCTCCTGCATGGGTCCTCTGCACAGTGACCACCATGGTAGGCAGGGAGTGAGGGGACCCTTGAATCTACAGGAGGAAACAGCTGCCTCTAGCAGCAGCTCTGGAGATCTTCAGGGCACAAGGATCCCACGTGTAGCCCCTCTAATGCACTCGCACACAGGCAGTGATGGGGACCCCAAAGAATAAATGTGTATCTAGACAACGGCCAGCACAGCAGTAGGGGGACTCAGGGAACTGTCTTATGAAAAATAAAGATGAGACACTTGAGACAAAAAGGCCAGGAGGCTAAAGGAGAGACAGGAGACAGGTGGGAAACATTCTAGACACTGTAAGAAAAATCAAGTCTGAGGTGCAAGGAGTTGGCAGAGGTACCAGAGATATACATCACTCTACACCAGGGGCCACCACTGGCCTGAAGAGCATCACTACACCAGAAGGGTCACTTCAGAGCATCCTGGAGATGTTCCAGCAGAGGGGGCCAGCCACCTTGGAGGTCAGAAGACTGTATTCACTGCTAGGAGAGTCAACCATTTTTACTCATCCGTTGATGCATATTATAACCACAGAGCTTTTTTTTTTATAAAATAATAGTGTTCAAGTCTGATCTTTAGCATTTCTGATTTAACTGGTCTCAGCTGCCTGGATACTGGAACTTTCTAGAACACCTTAGCATTTTTCACCTGCAGCCAAGTTTGAGAATCTCTGAGCTCAAGCAAACACTGTTTCATTGAAGATCACAGAAGGCGGCCTTCACTGAAAGAGCTGTAACACTAAAATCCTTGGAGAAGGCTTTCTCATAACCTAACCCTCTTGCCCCCAAGCCCTGACACAGCACACACACACACACACACACACACACACACACACACACTGCCCACCCCTGCATTCACTCCCAGCCTGATTCTGCTTCATCCTTCCAGCCTGGCGTGCGGCCATGTCTGGACACTCTGAGACAGAGGAATTGGAGGATGCGGAACCACAGCAGGACCCCAAAACGCATACCACGCCAGCACAGCCTACATATAAGACTCTGTCTAAAAACATAGAAACTAACCTCTCAGGAAGAGAAATGGCTCAGTGATTAAAAGCACTGGCTGCTCTTCTGGGGACCCAGGTTCAATTCCTAACACCCACGTGTAATTCCAGTTGCAGGGGGATCTAATGCCCTCTTTTGGCTTGTCCAGGCAACAAGCACATACATGGTACACACATACATGCAGACAAAACATCTATACACATAAAATAATAACTTTTTAAAAGGGCTTCTCCCATCAAAAACCACACACAATCTAGAATGTAGTATATGTTTATTTGTTTAATAGGAACATTCAGGTATATAAATAAGGTAAATACTTTCCAATATACAATATATCACATTCTTATACTGCATTGAAAGGAATCTACAAGTGTGTTGAACACCAATCCTAAGTGCAGAGAGAAAGGTTGGACATGGTGAAACACTTGACTGGTGAAGCCTGGGCTGGAGAGGCGACACAGCAGAACACACACACACACACACATACATGTCTGGGGAGCCCCGAGGACTGTCACATGGATTCCACACAGCCAGGAGCTGAGGCTCAGTGCCCAGGTCTGAGGGCAGGAAAGCAGCCAGGTGCTGTGAGATAACTGAATCCAGCAGATCCCCCCACACAACAGAAGAGGCTGAGAAACTCAGCCACTGTGTCTGCCACTGTGATCCCTGCTGTTGATTGGAACGTGTTTAAACTTCAGTAGATTTGGATTCATACAGACTATAGAAGGGGCCAATGAGCTCTCCATGACTCCCAGGATGGATAGATTTCCTAAGGTGCTTTCTGGTCCTTATGGCCACCAGGAACACTGAACTTGTCTGAGTCTATCTGTGGTTGTGTGACTCCCAACCCCTTTCCCTGCTCTGGGTCCTGCTGCTGTCCCCGTGGCTGTCAGGAGTCCCGAATTCCTGCCTCCAGTACCTGAGTGGCTTGTCTGCACTCTTTCCCTTTATAGTCAGCCCTAGACAACTGTCCATTGTGACCCAAGACAAGGAACGAGAAGAAAGCTCTCACACAAAGGACTCTCATGAACGTGTGCACACTCAACTCATTGGAAAAACATTCTTACTCCCTTCCTACCTCGGTGTTCCTTTGAGAAAAACCAGTAGGACCAGCACACAAACCTAGTGGGTGAGGAAAAGGTATTCTAGTAAGGAAAGCAGAAAGGGCTGAGAAGGTGACACTTAACAACAGTGTCACTTAGGGCAGGTGGCCATGTGGTTAGTTCTAAAGCTGTACTCAGGGAACTCAGGAAAGTCCAGGAGCTGTGGGGCTGGACCTAGGCAGGGCCTGGGAGAGCAGGGCCCCAGGACCTCTGCTGGCCTGGTGTCAGACTTCTCCCTCTAGATAAAGGACTGCCCGGTCCATCAGATGGCACCACAAAGCAGGGGCCAGGGCTGGCAAACACAGGTGCAGAAGAACGAGAGGAGCTGCAGTATTTGAACTCCAGCAACTGGCCTGCAGGTCTCCTTAACAGCTGGGACACTCCACAGCCGGAACAGAAGTTCCTAGTGCCACCCAATCAAGGTGAAGAACGCACACACGCACGCACACACGCACGCACGCAGGAATGCACACACACACACACTCCTAATCCCCTGTGTCCACTCAGAAAACAGAATTAAACATTTCTCCATTCATGATTAATAATCTACATGATTCTTTGCTAATCTAGAATAGACAAACACTCACATCACCTGTCCTCAATGGTCACCTGCTCTAACCTGTTGTTTTAAGGAAGAAAAGCCAGGTGGTGGTGGCATATGCCTTTAATTCCCAACATTTGGGAAGCAGAGGCAGGCAGATCTCTGAGTTAGAGGCCAGCTTGGTCTTCACAGCAAGTTCCAGAATGGCCAAGGCTACATACAAAGAAAACCTGTCTCAAAACAACAGACAGTCAGACAGACAGACGGACGGATGAGGTGGAATGGTTATGCTATCAGAGCACAGGCAGAGCTTTAGGCTGGTGCACTCAGCTTCAGGCTTTTTCTCTATTCTGCTCTATTCTGCAGTTAACCCATGTGTGGAGGTTCAGAGGGTCCCTGCAATGTACAACAGGAGTACAGAACTTGGCTAGGAAGAGCAAGACAGGCCCTGGTGGCCCGGTAGAGGAACCACCAAGTCAGAGCAGACAGCCTTAAACTGTGAGCAGTCTTGACCACAGGGAAAAGAACAGACGCACCAAACAGCCTCCCATCATCCCTCAGCCAGGCTGGGCTCAGTGCTATGGAAAATGCCAAGCTGCTGCACAGGGCTCTAACCATTGGACCACTGAAGCCCTTCTCTTGAGAGGACAGTGTGGTCACTTTACAGGATGTGAACACCAAACTAGGTCTAGGCAGTGAGGGTGTGGTGTCTGAATACCCGGCAGCCCATCAATGTGGGCCAAATTACTCACTGAGGCTCAGTTTTAAAAAATAAAATAAAAACAACTCCCATTTATTGAGTGCTTACTATGTGCCAGGCACCTTGCTAAATGCTTACATGCCTTAGCTCATTAAATCCTCACAGCAGCTGGTTGAAAGTGAAGGCTGCCCGCAGCCTATAACCTGACCAGATATAGCACGACCTAAGCCTCAAGTCTGCCTTCACATTGTTCTTAATCTCTAGCACAGAATTTCAGTTTTCCCATCTGTAAGATGGAATAATACCCCCTAGGCTGAGCTTCTTCTGGATTAGAGGAGAGAAGGCATGCAAACCCTCGGCACTGTGTCTGGCACATATTAAGCACTGTATGATTGCAATCATTAATAACGAACCGTTGCTACCTCATCGGCTGAAGAATAAGATAAAGAGCCAGGCAGGCAGTCACCTGATAAAGACAGAAGTGGTGGTGGGTCTTCAAACAACCAAAGGATTTGAGCATCATTGGCCATAAAACTCTGGCTTTCGCATCTTCTGCCCTTCTAGTCTCAAGATCATCCATCCCTATGTCCTAAATCCCTGACACGCCACCATCCAAAGCACACCCTCTGAAGTGCCCCCAACACCAGGGTCTTCTGACCTTTGGAAAAAACCAGATAATGGCCTGCCTAGCAAAGAAGCAGCCCAGTGGTAACGGCCTCCACCCTCAGGAGAGCACAGAGCCCAGGTAAGTCACTTCAACCTGAAGGGAGGGAGACTACAGTGGACAGAAAGGTGGGCCACAATCTAACAGAACGGGTCGGCAGCTATGCATGCTCGTGAACACGGCTCACCCTGGGAGTGAGGACTACCCAGGACACGGCAGATGAGCCTAGCAATGTCCACAAAGAAGAGCCCTCCTCTGCCACTTGGTCTAAACCCCAGCATGCTCCTGGAAGGCGCCCACTCAACAAAGAAAGTGAGTCAGGAAGCAGAAGCTAACGCTCTTTAAAAACAGGATGTCGAGCAACTGTGAGGAAAGTGATAAGAGGAAAGGGTGTTTCCTTTACTCAAGCTGAGGAAGAGTCTGAAGCTCTGCCCAACAATTTTCTGGGTGCTCTCTGGAGCCCTATGCTCCAGACAGAGAGCACCCATAGTTGAGGATCTCCTACTGTATCTACACCAGTCACCTGGTCATCCTCTCTTAGGCCTTCCTTCTCATCCTTCCTGGAAAGAACAAGAACCCTGGATGCACATGAAACTGCCCTCTTCCCCATAAAAACACAGTATGCACATAAGAGTAGCAGGCACAGCTAGGAATTACTCTAAAAGACAAAGACAACATGGCCTTAGACATTACTAACACAACAAGTTTTAGTGGTGACATCCCACATTGGTAGTGAGGAAAAGGCTTCCCTGGAAATCTACCTCAGGCTGACTCCATGAGGAACACAGTGACTGCCACACAGAACTGCATGTGAGATGCTTTGTCCTGAGTCCTTAGGTTACTCCTCCTCCTGGCTCCATCAACAGCAAGGATTGACCTCGGCTTGCCACTCGGTGAACTGGGGGATCCCTTCAGAGCAGGTCCCAGCCAACCTAGCAAGTAGCCCAACACAGGTCTTTGTTGATTCTCTTGAAATACACTGCTCCAACTCTCTTGTATAATACAGGCCAGGTTACAGGATGAAAGCAAGCAGGGGCAAAATACCATAAAAACTGTTTCCCGGTCCACCTATGTAAGATTTACATGTCACATTTCACTCCTCTGAAGACTGGTTCACACACACTACAGTACAATAAGAATAAATTCATTTTAAATGTGGTTATAAAGCAGAAATTAAGGATGTGAAATAGGCTGTGTGTATGTGTCTGTGCATGTGTGTGTGTGTCTGTGCATGTGTGTACATGTTCGTGTATGTGTACGTCCAAGTATGCGCCATGAGGATACTCTCCCAACTTCTTTACAGGACTTCACTTTCAGAAGACACAATCCACACATTTTTGACACTGAAGTGGCTGAGAGGGTGAGACACATACACACAAAGGGGAGGCTCAGTTTTCCTGAGAACAATCATGAACAGAACTCACCAGGAAGACACCCTGGCTTGTTCTCATGTCAGCCTGGTTTCTGGAACCCCAGTGTTAACAAATTCCTTACTTCATCAGTTATAAGCTAACAGCCATCTAAGCAGTGCCCAAGACTGGCCTGGTCAGGGAGGGCTCCATGGCCCATGGGATGGAGCAATGCAGTATTTCCAGTGTTGGGGCCTCAGGGACTAGCTAACCCTGTCCTACAGGCACACTTTGAGATGGGGTACTATCTGGTTCCACCCCATGGCTCTCCCCTGAGATGCCTCAGAAGGCTGCTATGAACAGATGGCACACAAACTAGCAAACAGTAAACCTGCAGTGTTTATACTCACACAAAGCAGGAAAACTGAAAGACATGCATCATAGTGGCGAACTCGGAATTCATGACAAGGAAAGACACAAACATTTTATTTCTGACAAAACAAAACGAGTGGAAAGCAAGTTGTGTGAACCACTGAGATCTGCACGCTGCTGAGAAAGCCGTCTCTAAGGCCTGCCTGTTTCACGGGACAAACAATATGCTGTACAATCACATGGTGGCACTGTTCTCCTGGCTACCTGACTGAGAAATTCTCTTCTTTCACAAGACTGGGGAACTTAGAAAAGATTAAAAACCTGTGGCTGGCAGCTCCAGTGAGCACTGGGTTTCAGTGTTTTAGGACAGCAGCTTCCTCAAGCCTCAGTGGCTGCTGCCCAAAAGTGAGTCCTGGCTGCCTCAGAGTGGTGGTGTGCCCTTCTCTACCTAGTCTGGTGACCCAAGGTCATTTTCAATCAGAAAAGTCAGTGTCACTCCTAATGAGCGCTGAGAGTCTTAAGGAGCAACTGTAAAATACACCTCAGTGTACTTCCTTTGTTGAGTGCCCAAGACATGACTTAATAGCAACAGGGGCCGCTAATGACAGGAACTTCTCCATAGAGTTTCAGAATTGGTGAACTTCGAGGGCAAGTCAGAGGAGAACCATAAGAGCAAAGCTCCCACTCAGGGCTACCCAGCCAGAACCAAACTGAAGGCAACAGCTTTGTGTTCAGTGCGGCCCTGGGAGCTGAGAAGAAAAAGCCACAAGCTGACAAGGAAGTCAAGGCTGAGAGACAAGGAGCTGCCCCTGCCCCTGCCCCTGCCCCTGCCCCTGCCCCTGCCCCTGCCCCTATGGGGCTCCAGTGATACTCTGAGGGCTGTCTGAGCATTGGAGGCCACAGGAAGGCTAATCTGAAAACAAATTAACACAGACCAGGGTGGCTGAGCAAGTCACTGCAGCCTTCTCAGCAGTGGGCACCCCGAGGCAGGGCTGTGGGTTAACACTCTTGGAGAACAAGTTTCTTCCCTGCCAGCCGCTCCTTTCCATGTCAATCTCAACTTGTGATTTAGGAAGGGGAAGAATCACCACAGCTTACACAAACGACACCAGAAGGTCCCCAGGAAAGCACAAACTACATCTACACAGTCACATTCCATAAAAAGTGTACACTGAGTCTTGAAAGGAGCCAAGCCTTCTGACAGATTAGGCTGGCCAGAGTTCTAAGCAGGACGTAGGGACTCTGAGGACAGTCGGGTATGACTGAAATCATGTAGAAAAGAAGGTGACTTTTAAACGGACACACATACGCTCACCTCAAGGGTACTATATACACAACACAGCAGCAACACAAGTGGGCTTCCAGGCAAAGGGTGTGTGAGCAAAAGCCCTCTGCTCCCCACTTCTCAGGGCTCCCCCAGAAGAACTCGGCACAGCAGCAGCAAACCCACAGCACAATCATGAAGATGCCAGAGGCCACTGGCACTGGGTGGTGCAGAAAAGTCTGTGACAGTGCACTCTACTGCATACATTTGGAATATTACAGTAGGGGCTTCTTTTCCAGACTTCATAAATTCTTCATGCTTTCTGAGAAAAAGAAGTCTGAAATCTTCTTTCAGTCTGTACAGTGAAAGCAAACTTATTATAAGCAAGCTCACTCACATGCCCTCTGCAGAATTTTGGCTTGGACAAGATGCTCATCTGATCAGTAAGCCTCCCTCCCACAGTTCTACAGAAGGCAGCCCTCCACTGCTCCCAGACGGAGATGCCTGCAGAAGCCTAGCAAAAGGTGTCAAGCACAGCAAAAGCACAGAGGCCATGAAGCCCCGCCCAGGTGGGAAAGTCCTCAACTAGAGACACAGATGAATGTATGATCTCTCATACAGCCCAGCAACAACTGGATGGGTGGGGGTTAGAACCACCAAGCAGACACCTTGAGCTGGGCAACACTGTCCCTCATGTTGTTCAATACCTGTATTTAAGAAACCCAAATGGTCCTTTCCTGTGACTTCTTTGCAACTCAAAGCTACAGCTTACTCACAGCCCACATTATAAACAGACAGTATATACAGATTAAAAAAAAAAAAAAAACACACACACAAATTAAAAAGGGAGAAGAAAAAAAAGACAGTGAGTTGAAGCTTCTCATTATCTAAGTCACAGCAGATGGGCCAGCCTTGGCGACCGGCCCTCACTCTAGTCCTGCTCCAGCTCTCCTGGCCCTGGTGGACTCTACTCATCATCCAACGCAGACGTCAGAACGCCCTTGTCAGTCAGGTGAGACTTGAGTGTGTTGAAGATGTGAAGCTGCTGGTCCGGCCGCAACGTCAGAAACTGCTGAATCAGCTTGCTCGGGTTGGGGCCCCTACAACACAACAGGAAGCATTCCTGAGCAGGGGCCAGCTGCTTTGTGGGCCCAGCTACCCACGAGGCACTCTGATCCCTGAATTCACTATTAGCTGAGGGAGAGAGACCTCAGAGAATCAATAAAGAGTAACAATGGAAAACCACACTTATACTTTAAAAATCCACTCATCAGGTTCTGGTGGAGTAGACCCGCACCTGATAAAGCTGGCGATGTACACATTGACAAAGGTGGCCATCAGGTACTGGCAGTCAAAGCGATCCATGATGCCGCCATGACCAGGAATGGTATTGGCAAAATCCTGTTAGAGACAGAGGAAGGAAGGATGAGCCTGGGCCCACCAACAACCAAATTCCAGAATAACAGATCCACCCCATGACCAACCCCGCTGGGCAGAAAAGGTGATCACAGGACACAACTATAAATTACACTATAACTATAAACAACTATAAATTACAAAATGTTCTTTGGTTGAAAGAAACACTAACAAACTAAACATTTTTACTTTAGTTTACTGTCCCCCAAATTTACCACATGGGTCAAGAAAAGCACACATTAAGTGCCAGGGGGCATGACCTGGTATGAGGGGTGAAGGCTGATAGACCCGGGGGGTGGGGGGGAAGACATGGATGACAGGGAGTGAGGGTTAAGGGGCAGAGGGGCAGAGATTCCCTACTTTGATTTTAAAGGCCCGTTTGAATCCACTTGCGAAGAACCCTCCGAATGGGCCGATGAGCGAGGCGAAGGTGGAGAGGGCGATGCTATGGATCTGGAAAGGGTACATCCTCACCGTTTTCTGAGGAGAGCAAGTGAGATCAAAGTCAGCAAGTCGGCTTCTTACAGTTAATTAAGAACCTGATAAAACAGGGTCTCTATTTTTTTCAATCAACCAAAAGACTGCAGGGCTGGAGAGATGGTCTGTTGGTCAGGAGCACCTGCTATTCCAGAAAAGAATCTGGGTTGTTTCATGGTGGCTCACTACCACAATCTAGAACTCTATTTCAAGGAGATGTGATGCCCTCTTCTGGCCTCCACTGACACTGCAGGCTCACACACTCACATGCAGGCATGCACTCATACATCTAAAGGGAGTCTTTAAAACAAAACAAGAAAAGAGAGAAACAAACAAACAAACAAATAAACAAAACTGGTCCATGCTTTTAAATCTCTAGCATTTGGCCCAATAGTAGACCATTATGATATTCTGCCTGGAGTGGTGACATGAGCCTGTAATCCCAGCATTTGGAGTGACAGGAGCAAGAGGATCAGAAGTTCAAGGGCACCCTCAGCTACAGGGGGAATGTAAGGTCAGCCTAAACTACATAAGAACCTGTCACAAACAAACAGACAAACGAAAAAATGGAGAAATTCTGGAATCAACTTCTTATGCTGTTTTGCAGGCAATATATGAAGAAAATCCAGCCTTAACTTTACAGAGAATAAAATTTCAAAAGGATGAGTGTTTTGGCAGTCTTCTCAGAACTTGACAGGCATAACTCCATAAAAGTTAGGTGCAAGCTGGGAAGAGTCTCATTAGTTAAAATACTTGCCCTACAACAGGACTGGAGTTCAGATTCCCAGAATCCATGTAAACGCTGAATGTGCATAGCAGCCACCTATAACACCCTGAAGGGGATCCCACAGCAAGCTGGCAAGCAAGATTAGCTCAAGAACTCTGCCTCAAAAGGATAAGGCAAAAGAGTAACTGAGAAAGATTTCTGCCATCAACCTAGGGCCTCCACACGTATGTATGTACACATGCAAATATGTGCACATTCATTCAGACACAGACACACACAAAGAGAAGAAAAACAGCTGCACCTACAATCTCAGCACTCAGAAGGAGGCAGAAGGATTCCAAGTTCATGGTGAGATCCTGTCCCCCCCCCCACCCCACCTCCCCCCCACCACACAAAAGAGAATAGGAACAGTGCAGAATCTGAAATCCCCCAATGAATGTTTTGTGCTTCCACACACAATCCATTGATCTACAATGCATTGTGGGTCGATCTTTTATCCAGACATGACTGTGGGATACCATACACTGTCATTTAAGAAATATCAGCTCACTGTTGGACACTTTGTCATGTGGTGTCAGAACAGTTTCATAGAAGTGCCAGAAACCCATCATGCTCAGAATGATAGGTGCATGCTCTCCAACTTCTTGTTTTCACCTGAAATGCGTATTTTTATCACAGGTAACAACTGCTATCGGCCACTTTTTTTTAAGTGATAGACTTATGTCACTCTTCTCAAAAAAAAAAAAAAAAAACCCAACAACCGTTATATACTCAAGTCTTTAAAACACCCTTCCTGAGAGCTAAGCGGCCAGTCGAGCTCACAACTTAAAACAACAGTACATGTTTTCTCTGTGGGACACTCTGTGCTTCAGTATTTGGCAGAAATACTTTCTGTGTATTTTCCATTTCAGTACAGAGAATATTAAAATGGTGTCAAGGATCAGGAATATTTTAATGAAGTTACTAATTTTAGAGTCCCATCAAGGGCATTCACAGGAGCAGCTAGCTTGTGTGACTGGCAGAGGGTGTAGCATGAAGCAAGCAATGACTTGTAGTCCAGGCGGTGCTGAAGCTCAGATTGACATGAAGTTAGAGAAAGGTCTCCTCTACCCTTACCCTGGCATAAGGCTCAGAGCTCTAGGAGGGGAAGCTAATATCTCTGGAGGGAACTCCTCTCTGCAATCGCCCATGTAAATAGTACGTACCCAGCCAACGACTGACTGGATTACCCCAGGAATGTTGTACTCCTGCAGACGAAATAGGTCAGATGGCTCACAGTCCACAGTGAAGCTGTTAGTGTCGTTGTTGTATTCCACAGGACAGACGAAGCATCTGTACCCAGACATCACATAGGAGAGCTAAGGACAAAGAGCAGAGGGCAGACAAGAACATCAGTTGTAGACATCCAGCCTGGTGGGCCAACACCTGACTGGGCCACGAGTCTCACAGTGCCTTCCACGTTGTTCTCTGGACAGCATGGGCTCAAAGAGACGGTTATGTTTCACCACATGTGTAGTTCACCTGAACTGTTAAGCAAGAAGGTTACACACACACACACACACACCACACTCTCTATACATGTGTCCAAACACAAAGACCTTGAAAAGGCCCAGGAAAGATCTGAACAAAGAGCTGTTTTTAAGATAATTCTTCCCACCTGGGAAGCCCTGTCCTACTGTGCTAAAACTCTCTAAACTCAGGCCTACACGGAAGCCATGGTGGGGTTGTGGGGGGTACAGCGACAGCCAGCCAACCCTAGAGAGGGAGGGACTGAGGATCATCAGCAGGGCATGGCATCCTCAAAAGTGTTACAAGACTATACTCCTCCAAGCAAGTCACGTGCAGAAGAAAATCTAAATTGAAACAACACATCTCACCTCACCCCCTACTCCAAGCTGCTATTGTCACCCCAATATTAGTGTTCCCTGGCACACGGGCATAATGGGGCGCATAAGATATACAAAGACCCCTACACAACTGCTTGAAAGCTGGAAGCTGCCATGCCAGTTACAGAATGCATTCTTTTGAGCAAGGGTCAGCATTGGTCTGGTTTTGGGAAGACATTCTCTACTTCTGCACAGGCCTTTGAGGATGGTGTGAGTCCCTGTCCCCTTCCCATCCAGATGGGAGATACCACCTACCAGAAGGCCAAACACCACAGTAGCAAAGAAGCCCCCAATGAAGCCTTCCCAGGTCTTCTTTGGAGAGAGCTGCAGACAGAAAACACACTGTCAGCAAAGAACTTCTGTAACTCAGGTCTGGTGCTCCATTACTTATGAAAAGTATTTTTAGCTAGGGATGACAGCACACACCATTAATCCCAGTGAGAAGGAGGCAGAGTCAGGAGGATCTCTTGTTTGAAGCCAGCCTGAACTACATAGTGAGTTCTAGGACAACCAGGGCTACACAGTGAGACACTGTCTCAAAACCATAGAAGCAAGTATCTCTATATAAAATCAATCTTCAATTAATCATGTCACTTTCAAAATTCTCCCCCAAAATGTTTTTTCTATCCTATGTTCTTTAGGTTAGTTTTCTTTCTATTCCATTAATGGTTAACACACTTATTATATTATAAAAATCCACATTAATTAACAATAGTCAAATTAAGAGCAAAGCCATAAAAGTATGCCTACATAAAAATATATTCCTTGGCAGATTTTTTTTTCAAAGTATCTGCCAGGGTCGCTTTGATCCTTTTTTTTCCCTTACACAGCCCCAAAGTAACGTGAAGACAGGACCACATGGATAAATACCAGCTGGTTTTCCTCTCTAGCCCCTGACATGCCATAGACAAAGCATTACCACCATGACAATCCATGTGAGGGTGATCCACTTACCTTAATGAGTGGGGTCCGACCAAAGAAAAAGCCAAACATATAAGCCATAATATCATTGCAGATGACGCATGAAATGGGAACAATAAACCTAGGAAAGACCCAAAAGGAGTCACTATACCAAGATGCTCTCAGAAGTCCACTGAAGAATATCAACAATAATTCAGTGCCAAAATAACTCTTGGTGTGTTTATAACTCATTAAGGTTTAAGTTGAAAAGAAAATAAACACGGGAAGAGGCAGGGAATCAGGGGAGGTGGGAAGGAAGTAAGAAAAGGCAATAAGGGGTGAACAATAAGAATACCCTGTACACGCATATGAGACCATAACAAAATACATTGCTATTTTAACTTACGTCTGTAAGTAAAAACTTACAAGAAAGTACGTCAGCTATGGTTGCACAAGTCTAACAGCAACAGGGAAGGGTAAAGAAGGACTGCTGTCAGTTCAAGGCTGGATTAGGGTACATACTGAGACCATACCCAAAAAAAGACATGGGGGTGTTAGATTATTTATCTAACTTAGGGCTGGAGAGATGGCTCAGCCATTAAAGGCTAGGCTCACAACCAAAAATACAAGAGTTTGGTTCCCAGTCAGGGAACTAGATGAAAGCGTCCCCAGATTTAAAAATAGACTCGGGTACAACTCGAGCTCTCAAGTAACTCCAGAGACCTCTTGCTGTAATGACAAGAGTCAGGTTTAATGAACGAAGCTTCAGTCCGAAGCGTATCTCACGTAGGTGACAGCGGATTCGGCCCTGAGCTGTAACAGTTTAGGATATTCAAAGGTAAAGGTCGGGGGGAGGAAGGGTTGTGGCACAGTCATATACAACTGGCTGTTTCAAACATCTGTAATGTGTGTAAACGGATCTCTCGAGAACTGTCCCTGGTTTCTGTGGCCTTGAGACTCAGTGTGAATTTTATCTGAGCCAGCTCATCACCTGGCAGGATTTAATTAGCAAGTCCTTGGGCCCTTTGGCGGGAGTTTTTAAAACATCACAGGAACAGATGGGTGTTTTATTAATGTTCTCTTTCTTAAGGAATTTACCCTTGGGCACTTACTTTCCCTATCTTCTACAGTCGGTGGATCTTTGGACCTATGTTTCCCTGCATCATTTGTGACAGCCTTGGGTTAGCAAGTTAGCTGACTTATTTTTAACTGTTTGTATTAGTAAATTGAGGCTTACTGTTATATTATTTATCTAACTTAAAAAATACCCTTTCAGGAGACAACACACCAAAATGCCATACCTAGTGCCTGACACAAGTGTTCACTGAGTGATTGAGATAGCATTCTACAAAAGCCACTTGTTCCCTTTTCATTACAAAGTAGTACATGAACAAGACAATAAACTGTCAGAGGTAGGAGAAAACTGCTTCTTTCCCCACTCCCTACTACTGCGCATGGATCCTGTTGGGTTGTGTTGTGGTTCCCAAGTGTCTGCCACGGATCAGAGAGGCAAAAGTGCACGGGAATTTGACTGAGTTCACTCCACACTGCGCCGGGCGGGCAACTGTTTGGGAAGGATTAGGGTGGCATTGATGGAGGATGTGCGCACAGGAAACAGGCTTTAAGGTTTCAAACCCCAAGTGCTAGAACTAAATGTATTTTGCATTATATTATGGCTATAAGCTTCTAGGGGCCAGGGGACAAAATGTGATAAGTTGCTGTGGTCATGGTGTCTCTTCCCAACAATGAAACTCAAAGACAACCTCCTCACTGTTCACCTCTAAAACCCACAGCCCTTCCTTCATCAAGGCTTCCAGTAGGGGAGGGGAAGCAATCATTCTTCCCAGTGTCACTACTTACCATATCATTCCTTCAAACAAGTTATGGATAACAAGGTGTGACTGCGTTACGACAATAAGCAAGGTCACATGGGTCCATCCAAACTGCAAGAGAAGGAAATGAACTCTTCCTATCTCGTTTATTATCATAACAGCTTCAAAAAACAAGGAACAAATGGAGAACTACTGAGAAGCAGGGAAGAGAGACCTGAATACCAGGCTTACTGGCAGTGACAAGCACAGAACAAACTTCTGGAAGTAATTCAGTCTTTCCCAGCCACAGTCCTACCAAAAACAAGGACTAAGATAGACATGGATGATGCATGCCTGAAATCTCAGCACTCCGGAGGCAGTAGGATTGACTGTAACTGTGAGACCAGCCTCAGCTACAGAGTAATACCCAATCAAACAACAACAGAAACATTACAGTAGGATCTGTACCCTACCAGTGAGTGAGTCCTTTTGTGTTCTCTGAGGCCTAGGAACACTGTCCAGCAGCAAACAGTGAATTAGATGGAGTCCCTACAGCAGTGTCTCTGTTCTTGCTGGGAGCCTGCCTTCAGAGGCCCAGGGGAAAGACCCCTCAGGTTATAAGCTGAATGTCTGGCCTAGCTAGATGAAGGAAAGCAGGACTCTAGTTCTTCCTGCTACAGAATAAACCACATCAAGTTTTGATTTGTCACATGAAACATGAAAGCTCTGCTGAGTTTCTACAGATCACCTGGCTAACAAGCTTCATAGGTTAGTTTATAGAGATCTTCAAGTAAACCAAGAAATCAGTCTCAGTCTCTCACATGGCCCCAGAACACACACACACACACACACACACACACACACACACACACACACACA